>NW_016829485.1:226314-231594 GCF_001698545.2 Rhinopithecus bieti | reverse complement strand
TTTTTTTTTTTTGAGGCGGAGTCTCGCTCTGTCGCCCAGGCTGGAGTGCAGTGGCCGGATCTCAGCTCACTGCAAGCTCCGCCTCCCGGGTTCCGCCACCTCGCCCGGCTAGTTTTGTGTAGTTTTTAGTAGAGACGGGGTTTCACCGTGTGAGCCAGGATGGCCTCGATCTCCTGACCTCGTGATCCGCCCGTCTCGGCCTCCCAAAGTGCTAGGATTACGGGCTTGAGCCACCGCGCCCGGCCCAGGCTACTTTCTTGATCCACAGCTGAGGTGAGGGTCACAGGGCCATGGGAGGGACTGGGACAACCCTGACCCTGATGGAGCAGAGAAGCAGCTCCAGGGCTGAGCCTGGGGTGGAGAGAAACACCCAGACAGTCAAGAGGACAGAGGCTGGAGCCCTACCTGCAGTGATTGCCGGGCTGGGGCCCGGAGGGGAAGCCCGGGATTTGGACGCGGTCCCCATCTTCCCTTTGAAGCTGCTGTTCAGTCGAGACTCGAGCTCTGCATAAACGGCTGACATCTGGAGGGAGGCGGGGGTGAGTCCAGCCCACCCTACTTCTCCTCATGGCCCTAATGTGGCCTCAGAGGCCAGGCCTGGGTGGGCCGGGAGGCGGGGATCTGCTCCAGCCTGAAGCAGCCCCTTGGCCTGGGTCTCCTAGGCCCAGTCCTACGGACTGTCCATTCCCCGCCCCCTACTGACCCCACCTGGAGGGCAGAGAGAAGGTCTCACCATCTTGGGGTTGGGGGTCTCAGGGAGGGAAGTGCCATCGCCCGCTTGGCGCTCGCCTGGGATCAGGGGAAGAGGCATCTCAGGACACTCGCCAGGACCTACCGAGGAACAATGTCATTACGGTAACGATGTCTGTACGGTAATGTATCTGAGGTCTAAGGCTCAGGCCCTGGCCCAGAACCAACAGGCCCCACAGACCCAGGAGGGCCAATCCTGAGCCCTGCTGAGCCCCATTCCCTGGGATTCCCCACCTCACCAAGCCTATTTTGCAGGTGGAAAAACAGCTCTTTTCATACCCTCCCCCCAGCACCAGCCTTACCGCAGCTGAGGCCAGCCTCCAGGCCCTGGGACCGGAGGCTGCGGCGGCACATGGAGGAAGCCCGCAGGGAGCTCCGCGGCTGGGGCTCGGGCGTGGGCTCCGGCTCCAGGTCCAGCTCAGGCTCCGGCTCTGCTGTGGGACATGCAGGGAATATGGGGCCCTCTTGTCCTCTCAGCCAGACAAGGGACCTCCAAAACAGGGAGGGGAGGGCAGATGTCATCTGCACCAATATGCGGACCCCAGGCTATGGGGTCTGCCCTGCTTGCCTCCAGAACAGCTCTTGAGGGGGAGCTCCGGGGCAAGAAACCAGGTGCCAGGAGCAGCACCAAAATGCAGCAAGTCTGAGCTCGGGGACCTAGCAGAGATCTTATAACAACAGCTTCCAGAGTCTCAACTCCCTGTGCTTGCCCCAGGCCAAGTCACTGCTGCCCAGAGAGGATTATGGGCAAAATAGAAGTTGGTTTTTTTTTTTTTTTTTGCTTTTTTTTTTTTTAGACTTAGTTTTGCTCTTATTGCCCAGGCTGGAGTGCAGTGGCACAATCTCAGCTCTCTGCAACCGCCACCTCCCAGGTTTAAGCGATTCTCCTGCCTCAGCCTCCCGAGTAGCTGGGATTACAGGTGTCCACCACCACGCATGGCTAATTTTTGTATTTTCAGTAGAGACAGGGTTTCGCCATGTTGGCCAGGCTGGTCTCAAGCTCCTGACCTCAGGTGATCCGCCTGCCTCAGCCTCCCAAAGTTCTGGGATTACAGGCATGAGCCACTGCTCCCAGCCAAAATAGAAGTTTTTTGAGCTTAGGCCGATATGTAAGACATGTGCCATCCAGCACGGAGCCCGAGCTTCTTGCTAAAATCCTAGCAAGTTGTGGGTCCCTGGGACTGCAGCTCATGGGCACACAAGGGGCAGCAACTCTGCAGCAGCCCCTCCCCTCCCTTCCCCTCCCCATCCTTTTCAACTGAGTCTGGCTTCCTTTCCTCCCTCCCTTCCTTCCTTTCTACCTTCCTGTCTGGCTTTCTCATCCAGGCTGGAGTGCAGTGGCACAATCTCAGCTCACTACAACCTCTGCCTCTTGGGTTCAAATGATTCTCGAGCCTCAGCCTCCCAAGTAGCTGGGACTACAAGCATGCACCACCACGCCTGGGTAATATTTTGTATTTTTTTTTCAGTAGAGATGGTGTTTCACCATGTTGGCCAGGCTGGTCTCGAACTCCTGATCTCAGGTGATCCACCCGCCTCGGCCTCCCAAAGTGCTGGGGGATTACAGATGTGAGCCACCACGCCTGCCTTTTGTTTTTGTTTTTGTTTTTTTTAGACAGGTCTCACTCTGTCCCCCAGGTTGGAGTGCGATCAAGGCTCAGTGCAGCCTTGAATTCCAGGCTCAAGAGACCCTCCTGCCTCCCCAGTAGCTGGGATTACAGGTGCATGCCACCATACCCAGCTAATTTTAAAATTTTTTTTTGTAGAGAAGGGATCTTGCTATGTTGCCCAGGCTAGTCTCCAACTACTGAACTCAAGTGCTCCTCCCACCTCATCCTCCCAAGTAGCTGGGACTACAGGTGCACGCCACCACACCTGGCTAATTTTTTATTTTATTTTTGAGATGGAGTCTTGCTATGTCACCCAGACTGGAGTGCAGTGGTGCGATCTCAGCTCACTATAACCTCCATCTCACGGGTTCAAGCGATTCTTCTGCCTCAGCCTCTCAAGTAGCTGGGATTACAGGTGCGTGCCACCACGCTTGGCTTATTTTTGTATTTTTAGTAGAGACGAGGTTGCCCCATGTTGGCCAAGCTGGTCTCGAACTTCTGACCTCAAGTGATCCACCTGCCTCGGCCTCTCAAAGTGCTAGGATTACAGACGTGAGCCACCACGCCCAACCACCCCTGGCTGATTTTTTAAGTATTTTGTAGATATGGGGGTCTCGTTGTGTTGCCCAAGCTGGTCTTGAACTCCTGACCTCAAGCGATCCGCCCACCTCAGCCTCCCAAAGTTCTGGGATGACCGGCGTGAGCCACCGAGCCTGGCCTGCAGAGGCTTTCATAGCAGGGGCAGGGTGCCTAGAACAGGGTAGAACACAGGCTTCCGCACACCTTCCATCCACATGGCCTGCATGCTGAGTGCAGGGGTTTGTGGGCATTCAAAGGGCATGCTGAACAGACTGGTAGCTGCCACACGTGGCACCGCAGTCCTGTGTATGTGCAAGAAAGAGTACACTAGAAGCCACTGGCCAGGTGGGATGCGGTTGTGGGCTCACGATCCTGGTGGTGGTGTTGGCATGTCTATAAACGGCAACCACATGAATTTCTTTTTTTCTTTTCTTTTTTCTTTTTTTTTTTTTTTTTTTTGAGGGCAGTAGCTCGATCATAGCTCACCACAGCCTCGATCTCCTGGACTCAAGCCATTTTCCCACCTCAGCCTCCCAAGTAGCCGGGACTACAGTTGTGCATTACACCTGGCTAAATTAAAACGTATTGTTTATTTATTTTTTTGGTAGAGACAGGCTCTTGCTATGTTGCCCAGGCTAATCTTGAACTCCTGAGCTCAAGTGATCCTCCCACCTCAGCCTCCTAAAACGCTGGGATTATAGGCGTGAGCCACCGCGTCCAGCCTTACACAAGTTCCTTGATCTGTGCCACGCTTCTCAGAGTACCGAGCACAGCCACTGAGATCACTTCCATTTTGTGGGTGCAAAAACTGAAACCGCAGGTGGTTAGGTGCAGTGTCTAAAGTCTCAGGTTATGCTGTGTACGTCGCATAAAGGTCACGCTGGGAAGGCACATCCGTGGGGCCACATGTGGGCCTAGCCCTGGTGTATTGGGTATGTACGAGCATGGCTGTGGACACATCTCTGTGGGAGGGGCCCAAATCGGCTGTAAGACCTCATAGGTGAGGCCACATGCAGTGGCCCACACCTGTAATCCCTGTGCTTTGGGATGCCAGGGTGGGAGGATTGCTTGAGCCCAGGAGGTTGAGGCTGCGGTGAGCCGTGATGGCACCATGACACTCCAGCCTGGGCAACAGAGCAAGATCCCATGTCAAAAAAAAAAAAAAAAAGGCTGGGCATGGTGGCTCACACCTATAATCCCAGCACTTTGGGAGGCCAAGGAGGGCAGATCATGAGGTCAGGAGATAGAGACTATCTTGGTTAACACAGTGAAACCTCTTCTCTACTAAAAATACAAAAAATTAGCTGGGTGTGGTAGCATGCGCCTTTAGTCCCAGCTACTCAGGAGGCTCAGGCAGGAGAATCTCTTGAACCCGGGAGGTGGAGGTTGCAGTGAGTCGAGATCGTGCCATTGCACTCCAGCTTGGGGCACAGGAGCGAGACTCGGTCTCAAACAAACAAACGAACAAACAACCACCAAAAAAAACTTTACAGGTGAGAACAGGTGTCTGGATGTTCACCTGGTGAGCTGGACAGTCAGCAGCTACAGGCAGGGAAGTGGTAGGGGAGAGGACACTTACCTGTCATGGCCGTGTAGCCCAGGAAGCATGCGATTTTCTCCTGGCAGAGCTCCTGCTCCTCATAGGTCAGCAGCTGGTAGATGAACTGCCACAGGACCTGCTTGGCAGGGGTGTCCAGCACAGGGTAGACGTCAACGATGAGGGTGTCGATGTTTCTGGGGGAAGGTGCAGGAATGAGAGGCTCAGTACTCACAGGCTTACCATGATGCACAGAGTGGGGGTAGACAAGATGGGACTTCCAAGCCACAGTGTCTGCCCTCATGCCCTATCCCTACCCTTGAAAGACAGAATTTGGGGCCGGGCACGGTGGCTCACGCCTGTAATCCCAGCACTTTGAGAGGCCGAGGCAGGTGGATCATTTGAGGTCAGGAGTTCGAGACCAGCCCGGCCAACATGGTGAAACCCTGTCACTACTGAAAATACAAAAATTAGCCATGCATGGTGGTACACACCTGTAAGCCCAGCTACTCGGGAGGCTGAGGCAGGAGAATTGCTTAAGCCTGGGAAGTGGAGGTTGCAGTGAGCTAAAATCGTGTCACTGCACTCCAGCCTGTGAGACAGAGTAAGACTCTGTTTGTTTGTTTTTTTTTTTTTTTGAGACGGAGTCTTGCTCTGTCGCCCAGGCTAGAGTGCAGTGGCCGGATCTCAGCTCACTGCAAGCTCTGCCTCCCGGGTTCACGCCATTCTCCTGCCTCAGCCTCTGGAGTAGCTGGGACTACAGGCGCCCGCCACCTCGCCCGGCTAGGTTTTTTTTTTTTTTTT
>NW_016829485.1:217051-225694 GCF_001698545.2 Rhinopithecus bieti | reverse complement strand
AAAAAAAAAAAGAAAGAAAGAAAGAAAGAGAGAGAAGTGGGCAGAAGGCAGGCTCCAGGGATAGGGTAGCCAGACTCCAATCTCGGCTCTGCCACTTACCAGCTAAGTGACCTTTCTCAAGTGACTTACCTTCTCTGTGACTCAGTTTCCTCATCTGTAAAATGGGGATAAAAATAGCATCTACCTCATAGAGCTGTTGTGAAGATTAAAACATATAGAAAAGGCCAGGCATGGTGGCTCATGACTGTAATCCCAGCACTGGGAGGCTGAGGCGGTTGGATCACCTCAAATCGGGAGTCCGAGACCAGTCTGGCCAACATAGTGAAACCCCCTCTCTACTAAAAATACAAAAATTAGCTGGGCGTGGTAGCATGTACCTGTAGTCCCAGCTACTCAGGAGGCTGAGGTAGGAGAATCTTTTAAACTGGGAGGTGGAGGTTGCAGTGAGCTGAGACTGTGCCACTGTGCTCCAGCCTGGGTGACAGAGCAAGACTCTGTCTCAAAAACACAAAAAACGCTGGGCGCGGTGGCTCAAGCCTGTAATCGCAGCACTTTGGGAGGCCGAGACGGGCGGATCACGAGGTCAGGAGATCGAGACCATCCTGGCTAACACGGTGAAACCCCGTCTCTACTAAAAAATACAAAAGCTAGCCGGGCGAGGTGGCGGGTGCCTGTAGTCCCAGCTACTCGGGAGGCTGAGGCAGGAGAATGGTGTAAACCCGGGAGGCGAAGCTTGCAGCGAGCTGAGATCCGGCCACTGCACTCCAGCCCGGGTGACAGAGCGAGACTCCGTCTCAAAAAAAAAAAAAAAAAAACACAAAAAACATATAGAGCAGGCCACGCACGGTGGCTCATGCCTATAATCCCAGTACTTTGGGAGGCTGAGGTGGGTGGATCATGAGCTCAGGAGTTCGAGACCAGCCTGGCCAATGTGGTGAAATCCCCTCTCTACTAAAAATTAAAATATTAGCCAGGCATGGTGGCACATGCCTGTAATCCCAGCCACTGGGGAGGCTGAGGCAGGAGAATCGCTTGAACCCGAGAGGCAGAGGTTGCAGTGAGCTGAGATCGCGCCATTGCACTCCAGCCTGGGCAACAGAGCAAGACCTCGTCTCAAAATAATAAATAAATAAATAAATAAAAAATAAAGTAGGAGAATATCTTTTGACCCAGAAGCAGGGAAGAACTTAAAATTTCAAAAGTCAGGCCAGGTGTGGTGGCTCACACCTGTAATCCCAGCACTTTGGGAGGCCGAGGCAGGCAGATCACGAGGTCAGGAGATCGAGACCATCCAGGCTAACACAGTGAAACCCCGTCTCTACTAAAAATACAAAAAATTAGCCGGGCTTGGTGGCGGGCATCTGTAGTCCCAGCTACTCAGGAGGCTGAGGCAGGAGAACGGCGTGAACCCGGGAGGTGGAGCTTGCAGTGAGCCGAGCTCGTGCCACTGCACTCCAGCCTGGGCGACAGAGCAAGGCTCCATTTCAAAAAAAAAAAAAAATTCAAAAGCCAAAACTGTGGGCAAGTCGCCCAGGTGCCAAGGCTAGAGACTGAGAGCACAAGCTCTTCCAGTATAATAAAGAAAATATATAGGATAAGAATAGTTATACTAGAAATAGATTATAGATATGATTATATGTGAATATCGCTAATCATTAGTTTATAGCATTATTGTTTATTCCAATATTATAATCATCTTTGTTCTACAATTGTAACCTAGGAAAAACCAGGCCATCAGATAGGAGCTGAAGGAACACGGTGAGAAGTGATCAAAAGCCTAGTGTGAGCCCTCTGTTGTGCCTGGACAGGGCCACTAGAGGGCTCCTTGGTCTAGCGGTAACTCCAGTGCCTGGGAAGGCACCCGTTACTTAGCAGACCAGGAAAGGGAGTCTACCTTTCCCCGGGGGAGTTAGAGAAGACTCTGCTCCACCACCTCTTGTGGAAGGCCTGCCATCAGTCAGGCCCGCCCCCAGCCATCTAGAGGCCTAATAGTCTCCCTGTGATGCTGTGTTTCAGTGGTCACACTCCTGGTCTGCTTTCATGCTCCGCCCTGTACACCCAGCTCCACCTCTAGAGAGCAGTAGCAGAATTAGTGAAAGTACTAAAGTCTTCAAAATGCATAGAAGAAATAAGGACGTAAGTTGTCCCCTCTACCTCTCCGCCTCAGCTACCAAATAGGGAAAGGCCCCCTGTCTGGTGGACACGTGATTCGCATGACCTTACCTATCATTGGAGATGGCTCTCACTCCATGCCCTGCCCCTTTGCCTTGTACACAATAAATAACAGCACGGCCAGGCATTCAGGACCACTACTGGTCTCTGCGTTTTGGTGGTAGTGGTCCCCGGGGCCCAGCTGTCTTTTCTTCTATCTCTTTGTCTTGTGTCTTTATTTCTACAATCTCTCGTCTCCACACACGAAGAGAAAAACACACAGGCCCTGTAGGGCTGGACCCTACACAAAACTATAGGACCAAAAATGTAGCGAGTTTGATTATGCAAAAGCAAGGTTATCTATTCAAGGAAGCCCAACTTAGACACATTAATATTAGACACAACAGACCTAATAACAGAAGTAACAAATGGGAGAGAAATTTACAGCATGCAAAATCAAGGAGAAATCAGTATCTAAAATATACATAGGTGTCCAGCTGTCGTGGCTCACACCAGTCATCCCAGCAATTTGGGAGGCTAAGGCAGGGGGATCACCTGAGGTCAGGAGTCCAAGACCAGCCTGGCCAACAAGGTGAAGCCCCATGTCTACTAAAAGTACTAAAATTAGCCAGGGCGCCTGTAATCCAGCTACTTGGGAGGCTGAGGCAGGAGAAACACTTGAACTGGGGAGGCAGAGGTTGCAGTGAGCTGAGATCGCGCCACTAGACTCCAGCCTGGGCAACAAAGCAAGACTCCACCTCAAAATAAATAAATAAAATGAAATATACAAGGGGCTGGGGGCAGTGGCTCATGCCTGTAATTTCAGCACTTCGGGAGGCTAAAATGGGCAAATCACTTGAGCCCAGGAGTTCAAGACCAGTCTGGGCAACATGGCAAAACCCTGACTCTACTAAACAAAACAAACAAACAAACAAAAATTAGCTGGGCATGGTAGGTGAGCGCCTGTAGTCCCAGCTACTTGGGGGGCAGAGGCACAAGGATCACTTTAGCCTGGGAATTCGAGGCGGCAGTGAGCTGTGTTTGCACCACTGCACTCCAGCTTGGGTGACAGAGTGAGACCCTGTCTCAGAAAATAAATCAAATGAAATAAAATACAATATACAAGAAACTTCACGCCAGTCAACAAGGACAAAAATCCAAGAAAACAAAAATGGACAAAGGGTATGAACAGGTAATTTATAGAGAAAATTCCAGAAAAAGTTCACAAGCATATTAAAAGACGCTTAAAATTAGTAATAGAAGGCTGGGTGTGGTGGCTTACACCTGTAATCCCAGCACTTTGAGAGGCCAAGGCAGGCATATCACGAGGTCAGGAGATTGAGACCATCCTGGCTAAAACGGTGAAACCCCGTCTCTACTAAAAATACAAAAAATTAGCTGGGAGTGGTGGCGGACGCCTGTAGTACCAGCTACTCGGGCGGCTGAGGCAGGAGAATGGTGTGAACTTGGGAGGCGGAGCTTGCAGCGAGCCAAGATCGCACCACTGCACTCCAGCCTGCGTGACAGAGCAAGACTCTGTCTCAAAATAAATAAATAAATAAATAAAATAAATAGTAATAGAAGAAAACCAAATAAAAATAATAGGATGTCACTTTTATGGCTAAGAAACTAGCAAAAATAGGCCAGGCACAGCGGTTCATGCCTGTAATCCCAGCACTTTGGGAGGCCAAAGCGGGCAGATCATGAGGTCAAGAGATCAAGACCACCCTGGCCAACATGGTGAAACCCCGTCTCTACTAAAAATACAAAAATTAGCTGGGCGTGGTGGAGAGTGCCTGCAGTCCCAGCTACTCGGGAGGCTGAGGCAGGAGAATTGCTTGAACCTGGGAGATGGAGGTTGCAGTGAGCAGAGATCACACCACTGTACTCCAGCCTGATGACAGAGTGAGACTCCATCTCAAATAAAAAATAAAAATTAAAAAAAAGAAACTAACAAAAATAAAAAGTTGGATACCACTGTGATCTAAAGGAATTTGGCTGTAGTTATAATCAATGTATATAATATACACAGAGTAACGTGGACAGAGCTAAACACATAGTAATTGGTGAATAAGTCAGACACAAAACACGACATAAAGCACAATGATTTTTTTTCTTTTTTGGAGACAAAATCTCGTTCTGTCACCCAGGCTGGAGAGCAGTGGCGTGATCTTGGCTCACTGCAACCTCTACCTCCTGGGTTCAAGCAATTTTCCTGCCTCAGCCGCCCAAGTAGCTGGGACTACAGGTGCCCACCACCACGCCCAGCTAATTTTTTGTATTTCAGTAGAGACGGAGTTTCACCGTGTTGCCCAGGCTGGTCTCAAACTCCTGAGCTCAGGCAATCTGCCCAACTCAGCCTCCCAAAGTGCTAGGATAACAGGTGTGACCCACCGCACCCAGCCTGTTTTTTTTCTTTTTTCTTTTTTGAGACAGGGCCTCACTCTGTCACCCAAGCTGGAATGCAGTGGCACAATCACTGCTCACTACAGCCGTGAACCCCTGGGCTCGAGTGAACCTCCTGCCTCAGCCTCCCAAGTAACTGGAACTACAGGTGCACACCACCACGCCCAGCTAATTTTTTCTTTTTGTAGAGATGGCTTCTTGCTCTGTTGCCCAGGCTGGTTTCGAACTCCTGGACTCAAGTGATCCTCCTGCCTCAGCCTCCCAAAGTGCTGGGATTATAGATGTCTGGCCTGGGTTTCTTTTTGATGTCATAAAGTTTTAAAATGGACCTTGGTGCCGGGCGCGGTGGCTCACGCCTGTAATCCCAGCACTTTGGGAGGCCGAGACGGGCAGATCACGAGGTCAGGAGATCGAGACCATCCTGGCTAACATGGTGAAACCCCGTCTCTACTAAAAAATACAAAAGCTAGCCGGGCGAGGTGGCGGGCGCCTGTAGTCCCAGCTACTTGGGAGGCTGAGGCAGGAGAATGGCGTAAAACCCAGGAGGCGGAGCTTGCAGTGAGCTGAGATCTGGCCACTGCACTCCAGCCCGGGCGACAGAGCGAGACTCCGTCACAAAAAAAAAAAAAAAAAAAAAAAGGACCTTGGTGATGTTTGCACGTATTTGTGAATATACTAAAAACCACTGAATTGTATACTTAAATGGCAAATTGTGTAGTATGTGAATTACATCTTAAGACTCTTCAGAGCCAGGTACAGTGGCTCATGCCTGTAACCCCAGCATGTTGGGAGGATCACTTGAGCCTAGGAGTTCGAGACCAGCCTGGGTAACATAGTGAGACCTCCCCATCTCTTTTAAAAAACAAAACAAAACCAAGCCGGGCGCGGTGGCTCACGCCTGTAATCCCAGCACTTTGGCAGGCTAAAGCAGGCGGATCACCTGAGGTCGGGAGTTCGAGACCAGCCTGGGCAACATGGAGAAACCCCGTCTCTACTAAAAATACAAAATTAGCCAGGCGTGGTGGTGCATGCCTGTAATCCCAGCTACTTGGGAGGCTGAGGCAGAAGAATCACTTGAACCTGGGAGGTGGAGGTTGCGGTGAGCCGAGATTGCGCCATTGCACTCCAGCCTGGGCAAAAAGAGCGAAAATCCATCTCAAAAAAACCAAAAAAACCCCCCAAAAAACCCTTCAAACAAAACAAAAAGGTATGGACAAGTGACAGGCTTTGCAGAGACCCCATGGACCGAGCAGTGTGATAAATGCAGCTGGCTGCAGCTGAGGTCCAAAAAGACAGACACCCTACCCTGAAGGGCCTGGCCCATGACAAATGCCTACAGGTGGGGCTCTGGTGATGGTCCCATCAAGAATGCTGCAGGTGAGGCCAGGCGCGGTGGCTCACGCCTGTAATCCCAGCACTTTGGGAGGCCGAGGCGGGCAGATCACGAGGTCAGGAGTTTGAGACCAGCCTGGACAACATGGTGAAACCCCATCTCTAGTGAAAATACAAAAAAATTAGCCAGGTGGCGCATGCCTGTAATCCCAACAACTCAGGAGGGTGAGGCAGGAGAATCGCTTGAACCCGGGAGGTGGAGGTTGCAGTGAGCCGAGATTATACCACTGCATTCCAGCCGGGTGATAGGGCGAGACTCCATCTCAAAAAATAAAAAGAATGTTGCGGGTGGTCCCTGTCTGCCTCACTTCACAGAGAAGGCTGAGACTCGCCCAAGGTCACGTGGCTAGGAGGTGTCAGAGTCAGAGATGGTTCCAGGGCAGCTCAATTGCCCACCACCCTGGGGCCCCAATACCAGCTGCCACCTTCCTGAGCATCCCCCAGGAGAACGGGACTGAGGAGGCTCAGGCAGGGAGACTAGGATGCGAGTGTAGGTAGGACTTAGGGCCCACCCAGGGCAGGTCCCCATCGCGGCTTTGGTCCGGCCACCTGTGCTGGAAGAAGCTCTCGAGGGCCCGGCAGACCCCATAGCGCTCAGGAGGCGTGAGCAGGTGCTCCAGCTGCTGGCTGAAGGTCCTCCCTTGAACCCGGATGCTGGACGGCAGGATCTCCGCCACCCACTGCAGGGAGGTGAGCGCCGACGATGGGTTGGGCGAGTCCAGAGAATCTGAGTCTGCTGGGACCACAGGCGGGAGAGGCACGAGTGACCCAGAGTCCCCAGGCCAGGTGTAGTCTCCCTGGCTTTTGAGGTCAGCAGACCTCCTGAGCTGGGGTGTGGCTGTCCAGTGCCATGCATGGGAAGGCATGCCTGCTGTGAGACACTGGGGCCAAGGATAGAGGGAGTCAGTCCTAGGAAGGGTCCCTAAAGCTATACGCTAGAGTTTTTTGTTTGCTTGTTTGTTTTGAGACAGTGTCTCGCTCTGTTGTCCAGGTGGGAGTACAGTGGCACAATCTTGGCTCACTGCAACCTCCGCCTCCTAGGTTCAGATGATTCTCTTGCCTCAGGTCCTCAAGTAGCTGGGACTACAGGCGCGTGCCATCATGCCCAGCTAATTTTTGTATTTTTAGTAGAGACAGAGTTGCGCCATGTTGCCCAGGCTGGTCTCAAACTCCTGGCCTCAAGCTATCCTCCCACCTTGGCCTCCCAAAGTGCTGGGCTTCCAGCCATGAGCCACCGTGCCCAGCCTCACCGGGGTTCTACAGCACCACTTAGGGGGCAGCCATGGGGAGGCAAGCTGAAGGTTTAGGGGAAGAGCTGAGTCCTCTGCACTGTGAATCTCACACATAGCAGCCCGGGTAGGGTCTCTGTGGGCCAAGGAAGCCAAGTGTCCATGGGGGTCTCACCACTGGCAAATGGGACGAGCCCTTCCTCCACCACCAGCGTGGGCATGGCACCACTGCCCTGCAGCATGGACACCACCTTGTCGTGGGAGCAGTTCCTGCCAAGCAGAGATGGCCCAGGAGGGCCTGACTGGGGTGAGCCCTCTCCACGGCCACCAGCCAGACCTCCCTCTCCTGCCCACAGAGGCCACACAGCAAGACCACCTCTGTGTGACTCTGTGTCCCCAGCATGGAGCTGGAGTATTTTCTGGTTGGAATGATGAACTGAGGTCCTGGCTAGAGTTGGAGACTGGCGAGGAGGAGGGTTAGATTCAAGAGTTCCCATTGGAAAAGGGACAGACCTTGGGGACCAGCTGGTGAGAGGAGATCGTGACCATCGCCTGGGTGCCCCAAGAGGCAGGAGTCTTGCAGGGGGTGGGGGGCAGTTCATCACCAACCTCTGGGGTCCCCAATAGCCTCTGACCTCATGTCCAGTCCATTGAGGAAGAGGATCCGGTCACCTGACTTGAGGGCAGCATTGTCAGCTGGACTCCCTGGAAGCAAGAAGAGAGGGTGTGCCGGTCAGCGGCAGGTTACCACTTTGAGAGCAGAATGCTATCCTGTTTTACAGGCGAGAAATGGAGACTCAGAGACCCATAGCTGGCTGGGCATGGTGGCTCACACCTGTAATCCCAGCACTTTGGGAGGCCCAGGCAGGAGGATCGCTTGAGCCCAGGAGTTCGAGACCAGCTTGGACAACATAGTGAGACCCCTGTCTCTACCAAAAAAAAAAAAAAGGAGAAAAGTACAGAGCCCCATAGGCATGGGTGTCAGAGGAGAGTCAACTCAGGTCAGCAGATCCCTGTAACAGACTGCACATCTCCGATCTCAGCTGCTCTAAGGATCTAAGGACCACGGGAGTGATCCCCTAGCGGGGGCACAGCATGAACCCCCAGTGCTGGAGAAGAGCGAGGTCCGGAGAGCAGGACTTAGGCAACACCAGTACTTCTCGAGTCGCTGCTCCATACACTGTTCTTCGCCCCGCATAGAAAGCTCCTGTCAGGGCCGGGCGCGGTGGCTCAAGCCTGTAATCCCAGCACTTTGGGAGGCCAAGATGGGTGGATCACAAGGTCAGGAGATCGAGACCATCCTGGCTAATAACACGGTGAAACCCCGTCTCTACTAAAAATACAAAAAACTAGCCGGGCAAGGTGGCGGGCGCCTGTAGTCCCAGCTACTCGGGAGGCTGAGGCAGGAGAATGGCGTGAACCCGGGAGGCGGAGCTTGCAGTGAGCTGAGATCCGGCCACTGCAC
>NW_016829485.1:208182-216936 GCF_001698545.2 Rhinopithecus bieti | reverse complement strand
AAAAAAAAAAAAAAAAAAAAAAAGAAAGCTCCTGTCGGGGTCTGGGATTTGCTTCAGGAGAATTATTTTCTGTATATGTATACATTTTTTTTTCTTTTTTTTGAGACGGAGTCTCACTCTGTCACCCAGGCTGGAGTGCAGTGGTGCGATCTCTGCTCACTGCAAGCTCCGCCTCCTGGGGTCAGCCATTCTCCTGCCTCAGCCTCCCTGAGTAGCTGGGACTACAGGCACCCGCCACCAAGCCTGGATAATTTTTTGTATTTTTAGTAGAGACGAGGTTTCACCGTGTTAGCCAGGATGGTCTTGATCTCCTGACCTCATGATCTGCCTGCTTCGGCCTCCCAAAGTGCTGGGATTACAGGCATGAGCCACCGCGTCCAGCCTTCTGTATATATTTTTAAAAATTTAGAGACAGGGTCTTGCTGCAGTGCAGAGGTGTGATCACAAAGCCACTGCAGCCTCAACCTCCTAGGCTCAAGCAATCTTCCCACCTCAGCCTCTGAGTACTTGGGACCATAGGCACCCACCACCACTCCAGGCTAATTTTTTTTTTTTTTTTTAATGGAGTCTTGCTCTGTCACCCAGGCTGGAGTGCAATGGCATGATCTCTCGGCTCACTGCAACCTCTGCCTCCTGGGTTCAAGCTATTCTCCCACCTCAGCCTCCTGAAGAGGTGGGACTATAGCCACCACGCCTGGCTAATTTGTGTGTGTGTGTGTGTGTGTGTTTAGTAGAGACGAGGTTTCGCCATATTGCCTAGGCTGGTCTCAAACTCCTGAGCTCAAGTGATCCGCCCACCTTGGCCTCCCAAAGTGCTGGGATTACAGGTATGAGCTACCGTGCCTGGCCACCTAATTTTTGTATTTTTTGTAGAGACGAAGTTTTACCATGTTGCCCAGGCTCGTCTCAAACTCCTGGCCTCAAATGATCCTCCTGTCTCAGTCTCCCAAAGCGCTGGGATTACAAGCGTGAGCCACCACACCGGCCTCCTTCTGCCTCTTTTATGAGTCATCATTCTTTTTTTCTTTTTTGAGACGGAGTCTCACTCTGTCGCCCAGGCTGGAGTGCAGTGGCCGGATCTCAGCTCACTGCAAGCTCCGCCTCCCGGGTTCATGCCATTCTCCTGCCTCAGCCTCCCGAGTAGCTGGGACTACAGGCGGCTCGCCCGGCTAGTGTTTTGTATTTTTTTAGGAGAGACGGGGTTTCACCGTGTTAGCCAGGATGGTCTCGATCTCCTGACCTCGTGATCTGCCCGTCTCGGCCTCCCAAAGTGCTGGGATTACAGGCTTGAGCCACCGCGCCCGGCCTATGAGTCATCATTCTAAATGTAATTTCGAAAGTAGGGAAAATATCAATGGCTAAATAAAATATACTCTCACATTGCGAGAAGTTCTCTCTGGGGGAGGTGGAAACTGTCCAGAGAAGAGGGGGAACAATTAGGGAAAACCTCCTGGGAGAGGCCAGATGGGGGAAGTCCTTTCCCTGGACTGAAAAGGAGGAGAGAGTGATGGTGGTGGGGAATCTAATCTGGCCTGCCTGGAATGGTGGGATAGCTAGAGAGGTTGTCGCAGGGGATCAAAGAGCACTGGGTCAGGAGTCAGGAGATCCCAGTTTCTGGTCCTTAATTTACCAGAGCCTCTCCAGGCCTCAGTTTCCCCATCTGTAAAAGCTGCCATCTAAACATCCATTTGGCTTCCTATGACAGGAAAGGCATGAGACCACTAGCTTGAAGGTTTGGTTGGGAAGAACAGCAGACCTGGATTTTTTTTTTTTTTCTCTTTTTGAGACAGGGTCTTGCTCTGTCACCCAGGCTAGAATGCAGTGGCACGATCACAGCTCACTGCAGCCTCGAACTGCTGGGCTGGGACTACAGGCATGTGCCTCACTATTGCCCAGACTGGTCTCAAACTCCTGGGCTCAAGTGATCTTCCTGCCTCGGCCTCCCAAAGTGCTGGGATTACAAGTGTGAGCCACTGCACCTGGCTACACCTGGATTCTAACAAGGCCCTAGGCCAGGTATCTCTGGCTACACATGTGGGAGAGACCGGGAGATGGGGATGGTGGTGGTGGCATGCTTGGAACAGCCACATCCACAGAGGAGAGATTAATCACTTCTAGAGGAAACTCTCTGGAGAGCAGCTTTGGGCCTTTTGCTTACAATACGGTGTCAACAATAGTGATGCCCAAATCGGGGAAGAACCCGAACATGCCACTTATCAGGATTAAGTCTCAGAACAGCCTGAAGCCTGTAAGCATGACGCACTGACACTGAAGTGCTCTTCCGGGGCTAGGACTACAGACCTCAGTTTGCCCATCTGTGAAAGCTTCCATCTAAGCATCCATTTGGCTTCCTATGACAGGAAAGGCATGGGATCAGTCCCGGGCTGGGACTACAGGATCAGACAATGCCCAGCTCACAGATCCATACATTGGAGATGTGACGACACGCAGAGTGTGGAAAGAACGCACTGGCATGACCACCCATGGGGATGTGTAACCAGGAGCATTACACTTAGGTGCCGGGAGGGGACGGATGCAGGACCGAGCAGGTGACCCAGTTCTGAGCAGATGGTTCAGGGAGGGAGAATTCAATTTAGCTCTAGGAGACACCTCTGCCCTACAAACACCTTCCACAATGAATATGAGCACACACACACCCCTGCCCCACTGGAAGGGCAGGAAGAAAGGGATTCTTGCACTGGGGACGTTCTGCCTTCTTCAAGATGCCATGGTTGGGCGTGGTGGCTCACGCCTGTAATCCCAACATTTAGGAGGCTGAGGCAGGAGGATCCCTTGAGCCCAGGAGTTCGAGGCTGCAGTGGGCCATGATCATGCCACTGCACTCCAGCCTGGGTGACAGAGAAAGACCTCATCTCTTTTTTTTTTGTTTTTTCTTTTGAGATGGAGTCTCACTCTGTCACCCAGGCTGGAGTGCAGTGGTGTGATCTCCGCTCACTGCAAGCTCTGCCTCCTGAGTTCACGCCATTTTCCTGCCTCAGCCTCCCTGAGTAGCTGGTACTACAGGTGCCTGCCACCACACCCAGCTAATATTTTTCTGTATTTTTAGTAGAGATGGGGTTTCCCTGTGTTAGCGAGGATGGTCTTGATCTCCTGACCTTGTGATCCACCCTCCTTGGCCTTCCAAAATGCTGGGATTACAGGCGTGAGCCACCATGCCTGGCCGACCTCATCTCTTTAAAATAAAATAAAATAGGCCGAGTGTGGTGGTTCATGCCTGTAATTCCAAAACTTTAGGAGGCCAAGATGGGCGGATCACCTGAGGCCAGGAGTTCAAGACCAGCCTGTCCAACATGGCGAAGCCCCATCTCTACTAAAAATACCAAAAAATTAGCCGGGTTTGGTGGCAGGCACCTGTAATCCCAGCTACTCAGGAGGCTGAGGCAGGAGAATCGCTTGAACCTGGGAGGCAGAGGCTGCAGTGGACTATCGTGCCATTGCACTCTAGCCTGAGCAATGAGAGCAAAACTCTGCTCAAAAAATTAATTTAATTTAATTTAATTTAATTTAATTTAATTTAAAAAATAGGCCAGGTGTGATGGCTCACGCCTGTACTCCCAGCACTTTGGGAGGCCAAGGCAGGAGGATTACTTGAGTTCACGAGTTCAAGACCAACCTGGGCAATATGGCAAAACCCCATCTCTATCAGAAATACAAAAAATTAGCTAGGCATGGTGGCGTGCACCTGTGGTCCCAGCTACTCTGGAGGCTGAGGTGGGATGATCACTTGAGCCTGGGAGATAGAGGTTGCAGTGAACCAAGACTGCACCACTGCACTCCAACCTGGGTGACAGAGCGACACCCTATCTCATTAAACTAAAATAAAATAAGTAAAATAAAATAAAAAGATGCTATGATTTCAGGAACAAGAAGGGGTAGGCGGGGTGGGAGGAGAGCAAAGTCCAGATTGGAGGGGTGGTGGATAGACAGCAGGCAGAGGCCCTGAGGCCCTTTTGGCTCTCTGAGTCTGGCTCGCCAGGCAAGAACCCAGTTCAGCGCAGGCACTCCAAGCAGCTGGTGTTGCTGGGGGCACAGCCTGGGTAGGCACCAGCTCAGTCCTGGCTGCCCCGAAGTCTTGGACAGTGCCCCCCAGCCCACCCTGTGGCCACAGGAAAGGTCTGGATGCAGAACCTGGTTCCCTTGGCTTGGGGTAATGCTGAACTTAGAGGGGCAGGGGTGGGGTGCCCCAACTCAGGCAGAAGGCTCTGGCCTCAAGCATCTTAGGTGGGAGTGGAATTCAGATCTGCTGGCTCTGGGACACTCTGGGGACACCGTCTACACAAGGATGGTACCTGGCAGGGAGGGGTTGCTGAGCAGGAGCCTACATGGGGTACAATGACCCGGGAGAGCCACCACGGGGTCCTTCACCCCATCCTGGGCCTTAGGGACTCTTAGGGCAACCGGCCCACCCCTCACCAGGCAGGACAGACTCGATCCAGACAGGCCCGTGGCCGCGAAGTGTGAAGCCGAAGCTCTTGTTGCCTTTGTAGACTCGGACAGTCCTGGGGGGAAAAAGAAGGGGCGAGCAGCGTGATGGAGAGGGGGTCCTAGGGCGCAGAGGTTGGAGATGTCCCGTGTCCCTCTCCCCTTAACCTCTCCGTCCCGCTCTGCAACCCAGCTGACAAGCCCCGCCCCTGCGCTCTCTCCCCACGTTTCGGTCCCGAGCCCACCCGCAGGGAAGTGCCAGCAGCCAGTGCCTGTGAACCCCGCATACCTGCGCGCGCCCCCGGGGCCGGCGAGGCCGCCCACCAGCAAGGAGGCCCTGCGCGGGGGCGGCTCATCTGGGCGGCGCGGCGCGGCGCTGGCGCGCGTGGATACCAGTAGGCGCTCGGGCCGCTCCTCGCTGCGGCTCCGGCGCAGTCGCTGCGCGCCCTGTGCCCGGCGGGCGCGGCACAGCTTGCCCAGGAGGCCCTGTGACACCACCTCGTCGAAGCGCGCCCGGTGCTTCTTGGGGATGAAGATCCTGCCGGCGAGGACGGCGGAGTCGGGGCGCGTTCCCGGACCCCTGATCTCTGCAAACCGCGGCCCGAAGGCGCGTCCTCGCGGGCGCCGCCCTTGGCTCTCCCGCCTCTTCCCAGGAGCGGCGGAGGGTTGGGGGATCAGCAGCCGGTGGCACCCCAGTCTCCCCCTCGGTGCTCGGATTTGCGCCCCCCAGCTAGGACTTGGCGTCCTGCTCGCTCCACCTCGGGAATGGCCCGTTAGGACCGTCCTCCGTGACTCTGGCCACTGCAGGGCCTGAGCCCCTCCAAGCTAGTCCACGCACCCGTTCCTCCTCCTGCCTCTGTCCTCCTTCTCTGGCCTCTTTCCTGACTCCCTCTGCATCCACCAGGCCAAGCCCCAAGTCAGGG
The DNA here is from genome assembly GCF_001698545.2 of Rhinopithecus bieti. Classification (NCBI taxonomy): domain Eukaryota; kingdom Metazoa; phylum Chordata; class Mammalia; order Primates; family Cercopithecidae; genus Rhinopithecus; species Rhinopithecus bieti. Next base: position 211,570 of record NW_016829485.1, on the reverse strand, counting down.
ATCCCCACCACCCACTGTCTCCCACCTGGTCTCTAGGTGGCTCTGCGGGAGGAAACTGGAACCTACGAGCCGCTCACCACGCCTCCAGTCTTCCTGCTTGCTTCTCTGGCAAGTTCTATCTGCAGCTGCCCACTCAGTTATCTGCCAGGAACCGTTTCTGCCGCCTTCAGTCCTATCTCTAAGCGCTTGCCCAGGCTCTTGCCCCAGCCTGGTCCACTCCTTTGCTTCCTTAGGTGAATGAGGCTCCATACTCAACACTGGCCGCCTTTCAACTTAATCCTACATGTATTCAGGGAGCCCCTGCTCTCTGTGCCAGCCAGGAACTAGGGTTCAAAGCTGAAGGGACTGTGGCTCCTACTCTCAAAGTAGTTACCTTGGAAGTGAGAGGCAGGGGGAAGGCCCGGGGGGTCTCTGCTGTGGGGCTAGAAACTCCCTTTCTTTCTCTGTCTCTCTCTATTTTTTTCTCTTTTGAGGCAGGGTCTTGCTCTGTCTCCCAGGCTATAGTGCAGTGGCACGATCATAGCACGATCATAGCTTGATCATAGCTCACTGTAACCTGGAACTCCTGGTCTCAAGGGATCCTCCTGCCTCAGCCTCCCTTGTAGCTAGGACTACAGGCACACACCACCAGGCTAATTTTTTTTTTTTTTTCAGACAGAGTCTTGCTCTGTCACCCAGGCTGGAGTGCAATGGTGAGATCTCGGCTCACTGGAACCTCCACCTCCCTGGTTCAAGCAATTCTTCCACCTCAGTCTCCCGAGTAGCTGGGATTACAGGTGCACGCCACCATGCCCGGCTAATTTTTGTGTTTTCAGTAAAGATGGGGGTTTCACCATGTTGGCCAGGCTGGTCTTGAACTCCTGACCTCAGGTGATCTGCCCGCCTCGGCCTCCCAAAGTCCTGGGATTACAGACGTGAGCCACCGTGCCTAGCATTTTTTTCTTTTTAATTTTTTTGTAGAGTTGAGGCTCTATGTTGCCCAGGCTGGTCTCAAACTCCTGGGATCAAGAGATACTCCCACCTCCGCTTCTCAAAGTGCTGGGATTACAGGGGTGAGCTACAACACCCAGCCTTGGAAGCTTTCAGAGGGTTAGGTCTATAGTTCAATCCTGAGCCACAGTGACTGACCAGGGCTCAGCACACAGGAGAGACTCAGTCAACAGAAGGTCCATCAGCAGCCTAACCCCATCTCTGATTAATGGCAGCAGTTAACATCCTGATGACTCTCCGGTCTGTGGCAGCGGATTCTGAGGCACAGAGAGGACCCGTAGCTCTCCATGGTTACATAGCTGGCATCAGAGCCCAGACTTCAGCACTCAGCACTGTGGCAGGACCTCTAATGAGAGCCCCTGAAGGTCTGGTTGCCTGTGAGGCCTCCCTGGCTACATCCCAAGGCTCCATTCCCTCTTCCTTGTACCAGGTGCCAGGGCCAAGGGCAAGATGAGGGGAAGAAGGGAGAAGGGATCAGTGGCCTTGCAGCTGAAATACAAACCCGTCTGAGGTGTCCCAGCGGCCCTCACACTTCCCTCCACTTCTGTGGGTAGGAGTAATTAGGCCAGCCAGGCAAAATAAGTTGTCTGGTGGGAGGAAGTGGGTGTGGATTCTCAGGGAGGAGGTTCTGTCCCCGCAGTGAGCTCTGCTCCAGGTCTGGATAGTCCGGGGGATAACCAGGAGCCAGGATGAATGTCCTGATCACTTCTGCCCAGTGCCCATTCCCATCTACCTGCAATGTTTCCTGCAAATCCAGAAACTCAGCCTCACCCCCCAGATGGTCACTTAAGGTCTCCGGAACCTGACCCCTCCATCTGCCTGGCTTGGACATTCCCTAACACCTCCCAGACCTCAAGTCTCACGTCCAGGCACAGGAGAGAAGACACACACACCTGAGACTGTCCACCACACTTATGGCTCCAGCCACAGACTCTGAAAACATCACTCCATGCACCCAACTCCTGAGTCCAACCTGGGCAGGAGTCAAGAGGACATCACAGCTCTACCTTCCAGCAGCAACTAGAAAAGGCCCTGTTGTCCGGGCGCGGTGGCTCAAGCCTGTAATCCTAGCACTTTGGGAGGCCGAGGCAGGCAGATTACCTGAGATCAGGAGTTCGAGACCAGCCTGGCCCATGTGGTGAAATCCCGTCTCTACTAAAAATACAAAACTTAGCCGGGCATGGTGGCGCACTCCTGTAATCCCAGCTACTCAGGAGGCTGAGGCACGAGAATTGCTTGAACCCGGGAGACAGAGGTTGCAGGGAGCCCAGATTGCACCACTGCACTCCAGCCTGGGCAACAGAGTGAGACTCCATCTCAAAAAAAAAGGAAAGGCCCTGTCCCCCAGGTGGGAACCAGGCTTTCACCAACTGCACAGATGGAAGAAGACTGGGCAGCCCTTTCCTTACTTGGTATTTTTGGGGCTGAGACAGAGGCCAAGGCTGCCTGGTGAGCCAGACATCCAGCCTGGCTCCTGCTGGCCCTCCATGCAGCTCAGTCTGGCCCAGAGTCCTCAGCCCTGGGTCTGCCCTAAATTAACTGACCCAGCAGAGCCAGGAGCAGGGGGGCCACAGTGACTATTGCCAGCAGTCACTATCCCTCTGACCGGCAGTCCAGCAATCACTGTCCCAAGACTCTGAAGTCCCTGCTATGCCAACAGGCCTCTCTCAGGCCACAGGACTCTTCCTGGGGGCCACACAATGACCTTGCACCCCAGGTCAGTTCTGTTCTCTCTGCCAGAGTCAGGTCTAAATCCAACTCCAAGTTCCTACTCCGCCCCCTCGAAGGGTCCTCTTTCTCCATTTCCTGTCCCCTCCCCACCCAGCTTTCTCTCTCTCTCTTTTTTTTTTTTTTTTTTTGAGATGGAGTCTCGGAATCTCACTCTGTCGCCCAGGCTGGAGTGCAGTGGTGTGATCTCCGCTCACTGCAAGCTCCACCTCCCGGATTCACGCCATGCTCCTGCCTCAGCCTCCCGAGTAGCTGGGACTACAGGCGCGTGCCTCCACACCTGGCTAATTTTTTGTATTTTTAGAAGAGACGGGGTTTCACTGTTTTAGCCAGGATGGTCTCGATCTCCTAACCTCGTGATCCACCCATCTCAGCCTCCCAAAGTGCTGGGATTACAGGCGTGAGCCACCACGCCTGGCCTTTTTGTTGTTGTTGTTTGAGAGAGACTCTCTGTCACCCAGGATGGAGTACAGTGGTACAATCTTGGCTCACTGCAACCTCCGCCTCCCAGGTTCAAGCGATTCTTCTGCCTCAGCCTCTTGAGTATCTGGGGCTACAGGCATGCACCCATCACACCTGGCTGTTTTTTGTATTTTTAGTAGAGAAAGGGTTTCACCATGTTGGTCAGGCTGGTCTCGAACTCCTGACCTCAAACGATCCGCGCCCCCCC
>NW_016829485.1:204689-207351 GCF_001698545.2 Rhinopithecus bieti | reverse complement strand
CCCTCCCGGTGGCCCCGCCTCTCCCCTGCTGGGACCCTTTTGATCGTTCTGGGGTGCAGGGGAAACTGGGGGCGGTTTGAAGCCGCCGCGCTCACTCCCCTTGGCTCTCTCCATTATTCCCTCCCCAGGATCCTCGCCTGCGTCCTCTCCAGCCACTGCACCCCGAACCCCCACACAGTGGCGAGTCCCTGCAGTTTAGAAGAAGCCCCGACGGCATTTGGTAGAGCATGCAGTGTTTTCCGGAGGGGATGGCCTTTGCGCTGGGACTCCAGGGCTCAGCAGGAGTCGGCCAGCTAGAAGAAGCCCTCTCTACCTTCCCCGGGGTCGGGGAGGGACCCACCTCAGCCTCCGGAATAGCTAGGACTACAGGCATGTACCACCATGTCTGGCTAATTCTCGGCTGTGGCCGAGAAGAGGCTGGATAGGGAGACTGTGAACGCCGTGGTCAGCAGCTGAGACCTCACTCTGGGAACAGGAGGGAGCCGTGGGAGGGTTTCAGGGTTCAAGGAGAGGTGGAAGGAATCCAAAGGTTTTGGCACACCAGGAGAGGGGTGATGCTGGGAGGTGACCCAGAGAGGGGTGTTGGGGTGGGACAAGAAGCTGGATTCCAAAACACAGAGGAGGTGGAGTGTCTGAGGCCTGGGGAGTGCGAGTGAGGACAGGGCGCCCAGGCTGTGACAATCCCCAGGTGAGTGGGGAGGGAGCGAGTAGAGGGTCTCCCTGAGCTGCGCATCCTGCCCTGCCAAGAGAGAAGAGGGGAGGAACATTAAAGGAGAGGAGAGGAAGGCGACAGGAAAGGAGGTCTGGACTCTTCCCTGGGGGCTCTGGGGCTGCCATCCCCTGAACAGCAGCAGGAGGGGACCCCAGCATGCCTGCTTGTGTTGTCATGTCTCAAGGAGTCCCGACTGCCACTGGAGAGGCCCAGAATCAGGCCTGATGAACAAATGATAGAGTTGGGGTAACCAGTTAAAGGCACATCCTGGGGAGGGGCTCTTCAGGAGCACCCCCAACCAGGAACATCAGCATGAGGCCCTCTCCAAAGACAGGCTGGAACAGCAGAGGCGGGATGCCCCGGGCCTTTCCCTCTGTCTTACTTAGAGGGACAGCTCCCGTGAGGCAGCCTGTGGGTACCTGTGGGCAGCACAGGGAGGACCCTGTGGGTCCGATCATCGGTCTCTGGTACTGCCCCCACACTGCTCTCCAACCCACCACAGCCCCCATTCCTGGCCCCAGCAAGACCATCACCTTGAAGTGACTTCCTGTGGCTGTACTTCTTCCTGGAAGCAGCCAGAAACAAGAGCCCGTGCCCACTCATGCCGTGCCCTTTCCAAGCCCTGTCCTCAGCTCTGCGAGGGAGAGAAGCAGCTGACAAGCCTCCAAGCCAGCACAGCTCCCTGACGTCTGTGGGGTTCCAGCCATCCCATTATGATTGGAGCCATTCCTGGTTGTATTGTGCCAGCTGCCGTGGCCCAGAATCCAGAACCACACATGGCCAAAGGCTCTGAAAACCGTCCACTGTGCTGTGGGCACAGGAGATGCAACCAGGGAACAGATGCCCAGGGTCGAATCCAGGCACACTACCTCAGGGCCAGGTCTCCGTGGGCACCGTGAGGCCAGCTGCTCATGCCTGTGGCCAGGTGACCCAGGGCAGTATGAGGTGGTCACCCAGTCACCAAGTGATCACCAGGGGACAGGCAACAGCTGGACTTCCCTGAAGTGTCTACTCCAGCAAAAGGCACTGCCTAAGATTCCTCCAGAACTGTACTTCTCAACCAGTCGTGATTTTGTCCACCCAGGGGACATTTGGCAGTCACTTGGCATTTTGTTTGTTACAAAATGACAACTGACAGGGGGTTGTGCTACTGGCTTCTAGAGGGTAGAGGCCTGGGATGCTGGTAAACATCCTATAATGTGCAGGACAGCCCCTGACAACAGAGAAATATCAGCTCCCAAATGTCAGCAGTGCCCTACTTGAGACACCTGCTCTTGGGGAAAAAAGAGCTTCCCTAAGAGAAGCCAATACTAATTGAGCACATATTTTATGCCTGGTGCTTCTATCTACACACCTTATAGAATTCCCCCAATATCTCTCATTTATTTTTAGAGACAGAGTCTTGCTCTGTCACCCAGGCTGGAGTGCAGTGGCATGATCATGAATCACTGCAGCCTCAAATTCCTGGGCTCAAGTGATCCTCCCACCTCAGCCTCCCAAGTAGTTAGGACTACAGGCATGTACCACCATGCCTGGCTAATTTTTAAATTTTTTTTGTAGAGATAGGGTCTTGCTCTGTTGCCCAGGCTGGTCTTAAACTGCTGGCCTTAAGCAATCCTTCCGCTTCAGCCTCCAAAATCGCTGGGATTACAGGCAGGCACCACTGCCCCCAGCTCATTTTTAACCTTTTTTTTTGAGACGGAGTCTCGCTCTGTCACCCGGGCTGGAGTGCAGTGGCCGGATCTCAGCTCACTGCAACCTCTGTCTCCCGGGTTTACGCCATTCTCCTGCCTCAGCCTCCCGAGTAGCTGGGACTACAGGCGCCCACCACCTCGCCCGGCTAGTTTTTTGTATTTTTTAGTAGAGACGGGGTTTCACCGTGTTAGCCAGGATGGTCTCGATCTCCTGACCTCGTGATCCGCCCGTCTCGGCCTCCCAAAGTGCTGGGTG
>NW_016829485.1:196253-200829 GCF_001698545.2 Rhinopithecus bieti | reverse complement strand
TTTTTTTGAGACGGAGTCTCACTCTGTCGACCGGGCTGGAGTGCAGTGGTGCAATCTCAGCTCGCTGCAACCTCTGCCTCCCAGGTTCAAGCGATTCCTCTGCCTCAGCCTCCCGAGTAGCTAGGATTACAGGCGCCTGCCACCACACCCTGCTAATTTTTTGTATTTTTAGTAGAGATGGGGTTTCACTATGTTGGCCAGGCTAGTCTCGAACTCTTGATATCATGCTCTGCCCTCCTTGGACTCCCAAAGTGCTAGGATTACAGGCGTGAGCCACCGTGCCCGGCGGAGACCCCGTCTTTACTAAAAATACAAAAATCAGCCAAGCGTGGTGGCGTGGTGGTGCCCAGCTACTTGGGAGGCTGAGGCAGGAGAATCGCTTGAACCCGGGAGGCAGACTTTGCAGTGAGCCGAGATAATGCCACTGCACACTAGCCTGGGTGACAGAGCGAGACTCCGATTCAAAAAAGCTTAGAGTAAAACAGAGCGGAAGAGCAGAAAGTGCACCACTGACCCTGCCCCCAGTCCTGTGACTGCTCCCAATTTGCTGTGTGGCTGTCTCTGGGAAATGGGGTTAGTAACAGCTCTTGGGTGATTCAGTGAAAGAGTGTTCCTCTAGGGTCTGCTGAGGTCCTTGGCACACATTCATCATCATCATCAAAAGGCATCAAAGGGCCGGGCACCTGACTCATGCCTGTAACTCCAGCACTTTGGGAGGCCGTGGTGGGCGATTGACTGAGCTCAGGAGTTTGAGGCCAGCCTGGACAACATGGTGAAACCTCATCTCTAAAAAAATACAAAAATTAACTGGGCATGGTGGTACACACCTGAAGTCCCAACTACTCAGGAGGCTGTGGCAGGAGGATCACTTGAGCCCAGGAGTTGGAGGCTACAGTGAGCCAAGATCATGGCACTGCCCTTCTGCCTGGGTGACATAGCGAGATCCTGTCTCAAAACAAAACAAAACAAGTAGAGTAATCAGGCTGGGTACGGTGGCTCACGCCTGTAATCCACACACTTTGGGAGGCCGAGGTGGTTGGATCACTTGAGGTCAGGAGTTCAAGACCAGCCTGGCCAACATGGTGACACCCCATCTTTACTAAAAATACAAAAATTAGCTGGGTATGGTGGCTCCTATAGTCTCAGCTACTCACGAGGTTGAGGCAGGAGAATTGCTTGAACCTGGGAGACGGAGGTTGCAGTGAGCTGAGATCACGCCACTGCACTCCAGCCTGGGCAACAGAGTGAGACTCTCTCAAAAGAAAGGAAGATGAAAGAAGGAAGGAGGGAAGGGAAGGGAAAGGGAAGGGAAAGAAAGGGAAAGAAAGAAAGAAAGCCAGGTGCGGTGGCTCACGCCTGTAATCCCAGCACTCTGGGAGGCCAAGGTGGATGGTCACGAGGTCAAGAGATCAAGACCATCCTGGCTAACACAGTGAAACTCCATCTTTACTAAAAATACAAAAAAAATTAGCCGGGCCTGGTGGCAGGCACCTGTGTCCCAGCTACTCAGGAGGCTGAGGCAGGAGAATGGTGTGAACCTGGGAGGCGGAGCTTGCAGTGAGCCGAGATTGCGCCACTGCACTCCAGACTGGACAACAGAGTAAGACTCTGTCTCAGAAAAAATAAAAAGAAGGAAAGGAAGAAAGGAAGAAAGAAAGCAACAGAGAGAAGAAAGGAAATCAAAGGGCCAAGAGCACACACGGTTTGTAGAGTGGCAGTGGTGGGGGTACTGGAGCCCCACATGGCACAGTCCTGGGCTTCCCTGCCCTCACATTGTGCCATTATCCTGTCTCAATAAATAATTGGAAGTGTCTGGTATCCTGTTGGAGAGTTTTACAATCTAGTTTTTAGGGTGGAGCAGGGCAGACTGTGATCTTTTTTTTTTTTTTTTTTGAGACAGTGTCTTGCTCTGTCAGCCAGGCTGGAGTGCAGTGGCGCAATCATAGCTCACTGCACCCTCCTGGGTTCAAGAAATCCTCCAGCCTCAGCCTCCCAAGTAGCTGGGACTACAAGCCTGTGCCACCACACCCAGTTAATTTTTATTTCTTATAGACATGGGGTTTTTCTATGTTGCGCGGGCTGGTCTCCAACCCCCGGCCTCAAGCGGTTCCCCCACCTCAGCCTCCCAAAGTGCATGGATTACAGGCAGGAGTCATCGTGCCTGGCCAAGGTGGTGACTTTAGATCAGAAGGTGGATCCTTTCTGAGGTCTGTCCCAGCCCTTCTCCCATCACTCAAGGTGGTACCCTGGCATCTGGCAGAGCCAACAGCTGCTTTCTCAGGGTCACTGGCCTAACCTTTTTTGGGGGTTGCAGGTATGTTACAGTGCAGTTCGAGGGCAGGCTACCATCTACCATCTCCCACCTGGGCTGGAAGGGGTGCTTGGGTTGGCTGTGAGGGAATGACGGCCCTAATTGAGACCCACCCTGCCTGTCTATCCTGCCCCCTGCCTGCAGTACCTGAGGTTGTCCAGGAGTGGCCCACAGGCCTCTCGGGGCAGCGCCAGAGTGAGAGCCCACACCAGGTCATCCACCCGCTGCTCAGCTGCAAACTGCTTCAGCGCGGCAAACACCTGCTCCTTGGCAGTCGGCTGGTCCTCCAAGATTTCATCCACCTGCAAGGAGGGGTCCTGTGAATGACCAAAAGGGATCCAGAGTGGAACCCTGGAGAACTGCTCTCCTCTTTCCTTTCCTCCCTCAGTTTACCTCCACGGGATGGCTGACGTGGGCATACCACCTGAGTGCTATGCCCATACCATGCCATTTCTTTTTTTTTTTTTTTTTTGAGACGGANTTTTTGAGACAGAGTTTCACTCCTGTTGCCCAGGCTGCAGTGCAATGGCGTCATCTTGGCTCACTGCAATCTCTGCCTCCCATGTTCAAGCGATTCTCCTGCCTCAGCCTCCCAAGTAGCTGGGATTACAGGCATGTGCCACCACACCCAGCTAATTTTGTATTTTTAGTAGAGACGGGGTTTCTCCATGTTGGTCAGGCTGGTCTCAAACTCCCAACCTTAGGTGATCTGCCCGGTTCAGCCTCCCAAATTGCTGAGATTACTGGTGTGAACCACCGCGCCGGGCCCTGCCCAGCTAATTGTTGTATGTTTAGTAGAGACGGGGTTTCACTATGTTGGCCAGGCTGGTCTCAAACTCCTGACCTTAGGTGATCCACCCACCTCGGCCTCCTAAAGTGCTGAAATTACAGGCATAAGCCACCATGCCCAGCCACATTTAACTTTAAATGACCATGTGTGGCCAGTGGCTACTGTGCTAGATGGCCCAGCTTCATGGTGTCACTGGTCCCTTCTCCTTCTCCCCAAGCCTTCTATGTTGGCCACTGGGATCACCCTTTAGTGAGGCCACACCTCTCTGATTTGGGTGGGTCCTGGCCTCCTTGCAGAGCTTTGACACACACACATGTGTATATTTTTTTTGCCTACCACCCTTTGGCTGTTCAACCTCTCACTGAAATCTTACCTCTTGGTGGGGCACAGTGGCTCACACCTGTAATCCCAGAACTTTGGGAGGCTGAGATGGGAGGATCTCTTGAGGCCAGGCCAGCCTAGGTAACATAGTGAGACCCTGTCTCTATTTATAAATTATTAAAAAAATTAAACCTTGTCTCTCCTCAGTGTGGGGTCCTAGGGCCCAAGTGGTGGCTCTCTGTGGTCCCCTCTACTTCCTGTTGGGTGGTTCACAGCTGGGGACTATTGGATGCCATAGGCCAGGGTGGCACTGCCCTCCACTGTGTGGCTAGCACCTGGCCCATCTGAACTCTTCTTGGGGACCATCCTCCCACATCCACAGGAGGCACCACCAGACTCCACCAGTCACTAAGCCACAGCACCGCCACCTCCTGCTGCCTTCTCCAAGAAGCCTGCCCTGGTTGGTCTATGCTGAGTTACCCATCAACTGGCACCCAACCCTGGGAATCACAGCTGCATCTGTGGCTCCTTCATGCCCCCCTGACCTCTCTCCAGATGGGGCTGCCCAGAGATTGCTGCCACCCTAGAGGCCAGCACACTGTGGGGCCATGGGTGACAGGCCAGCCCTGGGGAGGGGGGTGTTGGGAAGTGGGGGTTTGAAGAGGTGGGGGGTGGCTGAAGCCCTACTGCCAGGGTAACATTCTCCTTGCAAAGCCCAGCTGGGCGCCGCCCCTTCCTCCAGCAGCCTCCCCAGTTTTCCTGGCGCTTACAGCAGAGGCTGCCGTTTCAGGCTGCGGGGACCGGGCATCCCCAGGTGTCCAGGGCTCCCGCTGCCCGGGCTCTAAATCGAGCGCACCCAAGGGTGTTCCCCCTCCCGCGCCCTGCCCGACCTGCTGCCGCGGCTGCCGGCGGCTTGGGGACCAGCAGCAGCTAGGAAAGGCGGGCTTGGGGCTGTCCCGGGGGGGCAGGCGGGCTGGCCCGGGAGAGGGGCAGGAACAGACGCCGGCAGCGCTCTGGGGAGAGGAGGAGAACCGAGAGGGCCTCCAGCCGAGCCTGGCTGCCAGCAGCCTGGAGACGAGCAAGCCAACTTCCTGGGGGACAGCTGGGCTGCCTGCGCCCCGCTGGCCCATCCCTGGTGGGGAGGGGCGGAACGG
>NW_016829485.1:163758-192584 GCF_001698545.2 Rhinopithecus bieti | reverse complement strand
TGCCATTTCTAACCTCATATCTGTCCTGCAAAGTGGGCCTGGTCACATGGTTAGTATCTTCATTTTATTTATTTTATTTAATTTTTTAATGTATATTTGTTTATTTATTCATTCATTTTTGTGACAGAGTCTCACCCTGTCACCCAGGCTGGGGTGCAATGGCTCAATCTCCGCTCACCGCAACCTCTGCCTCCCAAATTCAAGAGATTCTTCTGTTGGCCGGGTGCAGTGGCTCAAGCCTGTAATCCCAGCACTTTGGGAGGCCGAGGTGGGCGGATCACGAGGTCAGGAGATCGAGACCATCCTGGCTAACACGGTGAAACCCCGTCTCTACTAAAAAATACAAAAAAACTAGCCGGGTGAGGTGGCAGGCGTCTGTAGTCCCAGCTACTCGGGAGGCTGAGGCAGGAGAATGGCATGAACCCGGGAGGCAGAGCTTGCAGTGAGCTGAGATCCGGCCACTGCACTCCAGCTTGGGCAACAGAGCGAGACTCCATCTCAAAAAAAAAAAAAAAGAGAGATTCTCCTGCCTTAGCCTCTAAAGTAGCTGGGATTACAGGTGCCTGCGACCACACCTGGCTAATTTTTTGTATTTAGTAGAGACGGGGTTTTACCATGTTGGCCAGGCTGATCTCAAACTCCTCACCTCAGGTGACCTACCCACCTTGGACTCCCAAAGTGCTGGGATTACACGTGTCAACCACCGCACCCAGCCAATTTATTTTAGTTTAATTTTTTATAGGCATCGTCTCACTCTGTTGTCTGGGCTGGAATGCAGTGGTGTGATTATAACTTACTGCAGTTTCGACCTCCTGGGCTCAAGTAATCCTCCCTCCTTAGCCTCCCGAATAGCTGGGACCACAAGTGTGTGCCTACATGCTTGGCTAATTTTTTTTTTTTATAATCCCTCATCTACTTAAGAGACCTGGCTAATTAAAAAAAATTTTTTTTTCTGTGGAGATGGAGTCTTGCTATATTGCCCAGGCTGGTCTCAAATTCTGGGTTCAAGTGATCCTTCCACCACGGCCTCCCAAGGTGCTGGGATTACAGGCGTGAGCCACCTCTCTTGGCCAGCATCTTCATTTTCCATGTAAGGAAACTGAGGCTGGTAGGGGTGACGGTGTCATGGGGCGAAAGGGAAAGGTCGGGATTCAAACCCAAAGAGAGCTGTTCTAATAAATATTGTAAAGATCAAAGGAATTAATATAAAGGCTTAAAACCATGCCAGGCGCTCAGTAATTGCTAGTTACTGTTATTATAATACTACCCTCCCTTCCATACTGTGTACCGAGAGATCCCACAGAGAACATTCTGGCTCCACAAAAAAAGTACTGGCACAGGCCGGGCGCGGTGGCTCAAGCCTGTCATCCCAGCACTTTGGGAGGCCGAGACGGGCGGATCACGAGGTCAGGAGTTCGAGACCATCCTGGCTAACACGGTGAAACCCCGTCTCTACTAAAAAATACAAAAGCTAGCCGGGCGAGGTGGCGGGCGCCTGTAGTCCCAGCTACTCGGGAGGCTGAGGCAGGAGAATGGCGTAAACCCGGGAGGCGGAGCTTGCAGTGAGCTGAGATCCGGCCACTGCACTCCAGCCCAGGCGACAGAGTGAGACTCTGTCTCAAAAAAAAAAAAAAAAAAAAAAGTCCTGGCACATCAGCTTAGCCCTTTTGACTCCCCCAGTTCTCTCTCTAAACTTTTGTTTCTTTGTCTTTGTCCACAAACCAGTTGATACTAATCAAGGCACATCTGTGTGGCCATTGGAAATGAGCGTGCAAATGGACACATTGGAAATGAGCGTGCAAATGGGCACATTGGAAACGAGCGTGCAAATGATCACGTTGGAAACAAGCGCGCAAATAGACATGTTGGAAATGAGCGTGCAAACGGGCATATTGGAAACGAGCATGCAAATGCTCATGTTGGAAACGAGCGTGCAAATGGGAACGTTGGAAACGAGGGTGCAAGTGGTCATGTTGGAAACGAGCGTGGAAAGGGTCATGTTTCTGGAAGGCAGGTTGTTAAGTGTGTCCAAAGCCCATCCTTTTACCCAGTGATCTCACATCTAGGAATTTATCTTAGATACATCCTGGCAAGACACATGCACGATGATGTATGAGTGAGGTGGTTCACCTGTGTATTATTTCTAACACTGAGACGTTGGCAGCAATATAAACATCTGACAGTAGGGGCTAAATAATTGCAGTACATCCATGTGGGAGATATTTGTAGTTTCTTGGCTATCCAGGCCAAAACCAAAGAGGAAAATCTCAGCCGGGTGCGGCGGTGGTTCACAACTGTTATCCCAGCACTTTGGGAGGCGGGCAGATCACCTGAGGTGAGGTGTTCGAGACCAGCCTGGCCAACGTGGTGAAACCTCGTCACTACTAAAAATACAAAAATTAGCCAGGCGTGGTGGTGGGTGCCTTTATTCATCCCAGCTACTCGGGAGGCTGAGGCACGAGAATTGCTTGAACCCAGGAGTCGGAGGTTGCAGTGAGCCAACATCTTGCCATTGCACTCCAGCCTGGGCAACAAGAGCAAAGACTCCATCTCAAAAAAAAAAAAAGAAAAAGAAAAAGAAAGAAAATCCCAAAGTAGGTGGGAGGCAAGATCCTGGCAGGGCCAGGGGCAGTGGCTTACACTTGTAATCCCAGTGCTTAGGGAGACCGAGCCAGGAGGATTGTTTGAGGCCAGGAATTCAAGACCATCCTGGGCAACACAGCATGACCCCATTTCTACAAAAAAATTTTTTTTTTTTTAAATTAGCCAGGCATGGTGGTGCACGCCTGTAGTCTCAGCTACTTGGGAGGCTGAAGTGAGAAGATCACTTGACCTCAGGAAGTTGAGGCTGCAGTGAGCCAAGATTGTGCCACTGCACTATACAGTCTAGGCAACAGATCAAGACCCCATTTCAATAAATAAATACAAAAATAAAACCATGAAATAGGGAGTGATGGCTAAGGAGTGCAAATTTCTTGTCAGAGTGATCAAATTGTTTGAAAACGAATGGCAGTGATGGGTGTTACAATTCTGTGAACGTATTAAAAATCGTCGAATTGCCCACACGTCATACAATTTAGCCACTGAAAGCACATACTCCATGAGACCCCTCCCTTGTTGGCTGAGGGTCTGGTTGTCTCTGAGCACTGACAGCTGGAGCTGACCCTGAAGCAAGGCTGGGCGACTAAGTGAGTCCATGAATCATTCATGTCTCCCTCTCTTGAGGACTTGTGGGTGCAACTTCAGCCTGAACTGGGGCTGTCAGGCCCCGCCTCTCTCACCCTCATCCACCTACAAACTTCTCAACAGACTCTACAACCTTCCCTTCCATCTTCTGCTCTCAGAGGCTGAAGAGGCCCCCTTCCAGCCAGGTGCGGTGGGTCACAGCTGTCATCCCAGCACTTTGGGAGGCAGAGGTGGGCAGATCATCTGAGGTTAGGAGTTCGAGACCAACCTGGCCAACATGGTGAAACCCTCATCTCTACTACAAATACAAAAATTAGCTGGGCGTGATGGCAAACGCCTGTAATCCCGGTTACTCGGGAGGCTGAGGCAGGAGAATTGCTTGAGCCTGGGAGGTAGAGGTTGCAGTGAGCCAAGATCGTGCTACTGCATTTCAGCCTGGGTGACAGAGCAAGACTCTGTGTAACAAAAAAAAAAAAAAAAAAAAAAAAAAAAAAAATCCTCTTTCCTAGTCAAGGCCAAACCACCAGGCCACAGACACCTCACCATTCCCAGTCTCCACCCTTTCTTCCTGCCACCTACTTGTCATTCAGCTTTCAGCTCAAAGATCATCTTATCAGGCCACCCTTTCCTGGCCACCCTGTCAAAGGGGGTTCCATCACTCTCACTTCACCCTGTTTATGCCTCCACTTTATTCATCATCATCTTTTATTTTTTCTTTTTTGGAGGCAGGGTCTTGCTCTGTTGCCCAGGCTGGAGTGCAGTGGTGTGATCACAGCTCCCTGTGGCCTTGAACTCCTGTGTTCAAGTGATCCTCCCATCTCCGCCTTCCGAGTAGCCAGGATCACAGGTGCACGCCACTGTGCTTATTATTTTTTGAGACAAAGTCTCACTCTGTCGCTCACTCTGTTGCTCTGTGCAGCGTCAGGATCTCAGCTCACTGCAACCTCCACCTCCTGAGTTCAAGCAGTTTTCCTGACTCAGCCTCCCAAGTAGCTGGGATTATAGGCAAATGCCACCACATCCAGCTCATTTTTGTAATTTTTGTAGAGATGGGGTTTCACTATGTTGGCCAGGCTGATCTTGAACTCCTGACCTCAGGTGATCCGCCCACCTCAGCCTCCCAAAGTGCTGGAATGACAGGTGTAAGCCATTGCGCCTGGCCTATCATGATCTTTAATAGCTTGTGTATTGATTAATTCACTTGCTTACTGTCTCTTTCCCTGCAGTAATGTTAGGTGTGAGAAGTCAGGCTCCTTGTCTGTGTTGCTCATGGCTGTTTCCCCTGTCCTGCACATCATAGGCCCATGATCAATGACTGGTAAATGCATGGTATTCTCTTTTTTTTTTTTTTTTTTTTTTTTTTTTTTGAGATGGAGTGTCTCTGTTGTTGCCTAGGCTGGAGCACAATGGCATGATCTCGGCTCACTGTAGCCTCCGCTTCCCAGGTTCAAGCGATGCTCCTGCCTCACCCTCCCAAGTAGCTGGGATTACAGGCACCCGCCACCACACCCAGCTAATGTTTTGTGTTTTTAGTAGAGACAGGGTTTCTCCATGTTGGCCAGGCTGGTCTCGAACTCCTGACCTCAGGTGATCCACCCTCCTCAGCCTCCCAATGTGCTGGGTTTACAGGCGTGAGCCACTGTGCCCGGCCTTCATGGTTTTCAGTATCTCTACTTCTCCATTCCCTGCAGCTTATATAAATGTTCAAGTCTCTCTCAAGCTATAAATAAATAAATAACAAGCTGGGCACAGCAGCTCATGCCTATAATCCCAGAGCTTTGGGAGGACAAGATGAGAGGATCGCTTGAGGCCAGGAGTTGGAGACCAGCCTGGGCAACATAACCAGACCCTGTCTCTAAAGAATGAAAAAGTTAGTCAGATGTGGTGGTGCACACCTGTAGTCCCAGCTACTCGGGAGGCTGAGGTGGGAGGATCTCTTGGGTCCGGGAAATCAAGGCTACAGTGAACCATGATCACACCACTGCGCTCCAGCCTGGGCGACAGAGCAAGACCTGTCTCTATAAATAAATAAACAAACAAATAAATAAATAAAAAACAATCCTCCTTCGATCCCGAAAGCTGCTCATTCTCCTCCCTTTTCTAGTCCAGAGCCATCTACACATGTTGTTGCTGTACCACTGCCCTTTGCCACTGCAGTTCACTCTCGCACTTGTGGCTCTTCACGACCCTGCTTTGGCCAAGAACCCCAGATGGTGACTCCCAGACCTCGATCTTCAGCCCAGAGCTCATGGTTGAACTCCAGAATTGTATATCCACCTGCTTTCTAGATGATTCCAAAAGGGAGGAGAAGTAGCAAGAGGCTTTGAAGGTTTCCAGTCAGAGGCCGCGTTCTGTGCACGTCTGAATCCTAGCACAGACACACCATGAGTCTGTGGAACCGTCTGTCTCCCTCACCCAGGTGTGATGCCTGTCCAGCCCCAAGCACAGGGCCTGGCACATATTAGGAACTCGGTGAATATGGATGGGACTGAACCAAAAAGCAGCCTTGCATTGCACTTCCCGCAGGCCCCCAGCTCACCTCTGTTTCCCTCCCTGTGAGCGGGCCAGGCTGGCAGCACCAGCCACCCCCTCCCCATGCCCGCGCCATGCTGAGGAAGGTTGCCGGTTTGGAAATCAAAGCCAGCAGCAACCTCGATTCAAAGGAGAACATGGCTGGCTGCAGAGATGTTTTATGTAAGAAAGAGGAAAAAATAGTTCCTCCCTCCTGGGGCCCGTGCCACAGTACGGTTTCGGTGTCAGTTATTACCCAGATGTTCTCAGCCTACATCTAAGCATGAGGTATCATCACGGGACACTAATGGATTTTCTATTAAATATCAGCCACTTCAAGGAGGAAAAACTGGGGCAGGCAGAGAGCGCAGGCGACAATTGGAGGGCTGGTGATTGAAAACCAACCAGTCCGGCGCAGTGTCTCATGCCTGTAATCCCAGCTCTTTGGAAGACAGAGGCAGGCGGATCACTTGAGGTCAGGAGTTTGAGACTAGCTTGACCAACATGGTGAAACTCCATCTCTACTTCAACTCCTGACCTCAGATGATCCATCTGCCTCGGCCTCCCAAAATGCTGGGATTACAGGTGTGAGCCACTGTGCCCAGCCAAGCCACCAAGCCTGGCCGGTCTCTACTTAAAAAAATACAAAATTAGCCGGGCGTGGTGGTGCAAGCCTGTAATCCCAGCTACTTGGGAGGCTGAGGCAGGAGAACTGCTTGAACCCAGGAGGTGGAGGTTGCAGTGAGCCGAGATCACACCATTGCACTCCAGCCTGGGCAACAAGGGTGAAACTCTGTCTTGAAAAAAGAAAAAAGATAGAAAGAAAACCAACTGGGCTCCATGGAGGCCCTTCATCTTCCTGAGGCAGTCATTTTTGGAGATTCACTCTCAGCTTTTGTGGGTGCCCAGCAAGCCCTAACCGAAATCCTCCACTCCCCTGTTCCTCCTTGCCTGAAAACACACAGCAACTGGCCTGGGCAGTCTGTCGGATTCTACCCTCAGCGGGGTGCTGCCCAGCCCTGCTCTTGGGCAGGTCTTCTTTTGCATCCTGCCCTCTTTGGGGCTCTGAACGTGCCCCCTTCCAATTCTTCAGGGATCAGATGGAGTCTGGGACAGACCTTTGGTTCCATGGCAGGTGATCTGGGATTGTAGCAGGCATTACTTGCACTCACCAATATTTCTAGGTCTTTCCTCTTTTCTGGATACACATTAGACTACATTTCCCAGCATCCTTAGGGAACAGCAGCGTGACCAGTTCTGACCAATGAGCACTGAGGACAGGTGCTGTCCTAACAGCAGACGCACAATTTTCCATGCTCTCTTCCTCTTCCACAGGGAATCCTGAAGCTTCACATCGAGATGGAGGAGTCTGAAATACTGAGACCTCGTATGGACATCAAGCCACCCTAGGAGGTCTCCTGACCCCCTAGAGGACTCTGTGGTTGAAAAGTAAACTTCTGTAGTGCAAAGGCACTGAGATGTTGATTTTGGATCAGGCATAGTGGCTCACACCTATAATCCCAGCACTTTGGGAGGCTGAGGCAGGAGAACTGCTTGAGGCCAGGAGTTTGAGACTAGCCTGGGCAACATAGCAAGACCTCATCTCTCCAATCTTTTTTTTTTTTTAAATCAGCCAGGTGTGGTGGTGCATACCTGTGGTCCCAGCTACTAGAGAGGCTGAGGCAGGAGGATCACTTGAGCCCAGAAGTTGCAGGCTGTAGTGAGCTATGATTGCACCACTGCACTCCAACCTGGGCAACAGAGCTAGACCCTGTCTCAACAACAACAACAAAAAATATTGGGGCCGGGCGCGGTGGCTCAAGCCTGTAATCCCAGCACTTTGGGAGGCCGAGACGGGTGGATCACGAGGTCAGGAGATCGAGACCATCCTGGCTAACACGGTGAAACCCCGTCTCTACAAAAAAAATACAAAAAACTAGCCGGGCGAGGTGACGGGCGCCTGTAGTCCCAGCTACTTGGGAGGCTGAGGCAGGAGAATGGCGTAAACCTGGGAGGCGGAGCTTGCAGTGAGCTGAGATCCGGCCACTGCACTCCAGCCTGGGCCACAGAGCGAGAATCCGTCTCAAAAAAAAAAAAAAAAAATTGGGTTGGTTTGTCATAGCAGCAGAGCCTGTTGTGGGTACAGGAAGAAAGTCATAGCTTTGGAAGATCTGGACATTGGTGATGGAGGGAAGCTGGAGTTGAGTCCTGTTGGTATGCGAGCGTGTGTACCTGGCCACAGAGGCTGGTCTGCTCAGGGTCGAAAAAGCCCATTCGGGGGATCGGCTAGGACACATAATAGAGGAGACACTCCTGAGGGGATTAATTTGGAAGGGGTTAGGACTGGACCAAGCTTGGGCACTGGAGGAGGCCAGAGTGGGTGGGGACCTGATGCCTGGGCAGTGGGCTGGGAGGCATTTCTGCAATAGTCAAACTCCAACCGAGTTTCTAGGCTCCCTGACCTCCCAAACCCCATGGCCAAGTGTTGCTGGGGCAGAACTGAGCAGATTCCCTTCTGTAGAGGAAAAGTCTGTAAGCTTGATAACACAACAGGGTGACTATAGTCAATAATAACTTAATTGTACATTTTAAAATAACTTAGGCCAGGCACAGTAGTTCATGCCTATAATTCCAGCACTTTTGGGAGGCGGAGGTAGGCAGATCTCCTGAGGTCAGGAGTTCGAGACCAGCCTGGACAACATACATAGTGAAACCGCGTCTCTATTATAAATACAAAAATTAGCCAGGCATGGTGGTGGGCTCCTGCAATCCCAGCTCCTTGGGAGGTTGAGTCAGGAGAATTGCTTAAACCCGGGAGGCAGAGGTTACAGTGAGCTGAGATCGCACCACTGTACTCCAGCCTGCGCAACAGAGTGAGACTCCGTCTCCAAAAAAAAAAAATACAAACTTAAAGATTGTAGATGGATTGCTTATAACTCAAAGGATAAATGCTTGAGGGGATGGGTACCCCATTCTCCATGACATGCTTATTTCACATTGCATGGCTGTATCAAAATATCTCAGATACCCCATAAATATATACACCTACTAGGTACCGACAAAAATTAAAAATGAAAATAATGTAAAAAAAGTCAGCCGGACGTGGTGGCTCACACTTGTAATCCCAGCACTTTGGGAGGCCGCAGCAGGTGGATCATGAGGTCAGGAGTTCAAGACCAGCCTGGCTAATATGGTGAAACCCCGTCTCTACTAAGAATAAAAAAAAAAAAATTAAATTAAATAAATTTAAATAATTTTTATTAAATAATTAATTTATTTATTATAGTTATATATATATAATGTATATAAACATATATCTATTACATAATTATTGATTTATTATATTTAATTATATATTACATATAAAATAAAAATTTTTATTATTTTATTAAAATAATAAATTTTATTAATTAATAAAGTTTATTAAATAATATTAATATAAAATTTAAATAAATTTAATAAATAAAAAAATTAAATAAATTAAAATAAATAATTAGCTGGGCCTGGTAGCCCACACCTGTAATCCCAGCTACTCGGGAGGCTGAGGCAGGAGAATCACTTGAACTCGGGAGGTGGAGGTTGCAGTGAGCTGAGATCGCACCACTGCACTCCAGCCTGGGTGACAGAGCGAGACTCTGTCTCAAAAAAGAAAAAAAAAAAAAGTGTATGAGCTCAAGTGTCCCAGCCGCCAAGCAAATACTGAATTTCCAGGCTTCACGTCCACAGGGGCCCGATGCCCAGGCAGGGGTAGGGACCGAGTGTTGTGGCTCCGGACTATTTCCTAGTCGCACGCAGGCTCACTTTTGGTTCCATTCAAGTATTAGTGAAATAAAGGCCTTGGGATCCCATCTGAAAGCCCTGGAGGACAGGAGTGAAGGCGAGTGGTGTGGGAGGTTGCTGTACGGGGACCTTGTCGGTGGCCTGGGGTAGATGTGACCATACTAGGCAGCTTCTTTTATAACCGTGTCACATCCCAGGTTTCTTGGAATTGCCTGGATCTGTACAGCAAATGGCAGGTTCCTGCAAATCAGAGGCGGCTTGAAATTCAGGCCTGAGACCGACTCCATCCTCCCTCTTTCCATCCCAGCCCTGGGTCTCTGAATGGTGCCTCCATCTTGGCTTGTGGCCACTCCCCACTTCCTGCAGGTGACTCAGGTCTTGGGTTCTTCTTGTGGTTGAAGGTCTGATCCATTCCAGGCTCCTGATTCTTAATCTTCAGGGCCACTCTAATATTCCACCTGCAACCTATCACAGCCTGGTTTGTGCCAAAGTCAAGAGGAAATGCCTTTGGAAGATTGGTGAATCCAAACTAGGGCCTCCTGCAGCCAACAAGCCAGAGAGGCCGCTGTGCAAGGGCAGGCCTAATCCTGGTTTTGTGGGGGCTTAGAACAGGTGTGACTCTTTGACACTGTTTTTTTGGTTGCGGGGAATGGAGTCTCACTCTGCCACCCAGGCTGCAGTGCAGTAGCTTGATCTCAGCTCACTGCAACCTCCGCCTCCCAAGCTCAATTAATCCTCCCACCTCAACCCCCTTGAGTAGCTAGGACCACAGGCGTGAGCCACCACCCTTGATGGCATATATATATATATATATATTTTTTTTTTTTTTTTTTTTTGATAAGAGATGGGATTGCACCACACTGCCCAGGCTGGTCCAAACTCCTGACTCAAGTCATCAGCCCTCCCCTCGGCTCCAAAGTGGCCGGGATTACAAGCGTGGAGCCCACCTCACCCCACTGGCTCTTTTACATTTGATCTTAGATGAGGGCCAAGAAGCGGTATCTGTGGCTCTTTGGTCTTTTTATTTTTTTTTTTATTTTAGAGATCGGAGTCCTCACTCTATCACCCAGGCTTGGAATCAGTGATGAATCATAGCTCACTGCAGCACTCAAACTCCCAGGCTCAAGTGGATCTATCCCGCCTCAGCCTCCTGAGTAGCTGGGACTATAAGGCACGCACCACCATGCCCAGCCTAGGTTTTGATTTTATTTTGTAGAGATGGTGTCTCATTATGTTCCCAGGCTGGCCCTTGAACTCCAGGTCCTCAAGTGATCTCCCACCTTGGCCCTCCTAAAGCTAGGATTTTACACCTGGCACCTGGCCATGCAGTTAAGTTTAATGGGGAGGGTTAGACAGGGAAAGGGGCCACGATGGTGAAACCTTCGGTGTCCATATTTTATTCTAAATAGTCTATATTATTATTTGTTATCTATATCGCTATTATTTTATATATTGATCAGGAGTGGTGGTATATCAAGGGTGTATGTTATTGGGAAAATTTATTGAGCTGTACACTTATATGCACTTTCACCTAGTATGTAACCCGTTAATAACACGAAAAACAAGTGAAAAAATAATTGCAAAATTAGGCCGGGCGCAGTGGCTCATCCTGTAATCCAGCACTTTGGGAGGCCGAAGGCAGGTAGATCACTTGAAGTCAGGAGTTTGAGACCAGACTGACACAACATGGTGAAACCCGTCTCTACTAAATATACAAAAAAAAAAAAAAAAAGAAAGAAAGAAAATTAGCTGGGTGTGGTGCAAACGCCTTGTAATCTCAGGCTACTTGAAGAATGAAGCTGGAGAATCCTTGAACTTGGGCAGAGGTTTGTAGTGAGCCAAGATCTCACCACTGCACTCCGAACTGGGCCACAGAATGAGACTCTTGTCTCAAAAAAAAAAAAAAAGCAAAATTAGATGCAAGGTTTTTGAAGTTGGAGCACTCTCCACATTTCCTCTTAAATCTGACCCTTAAAGTTTCCTTACCTTGGCCCTGGGGGACCGCCGCCCGCCCACCCCCGCCCACATTATGAGCCCTCCCACGCCCCTTTCCCGCTCCCCCGTCCTCTCGCTCACGTCTCTCCCAGCTCCTCCTTCCCCCAGCGCCCCTACCTTGAGGCTGAACTCCTGGCCCTTGCGCCTGCGCTCTCCGGGCACGCTTTCCGGCGCTTGCGGCCAGCCAAGCGAAGCAGCTCACGGCCCAGAGCTTAGGCCGCGGACCGCACCGCGGGGCCCCCAAGACTGTGGTTGGGGCTGCGGGGCCGGATCCGGGCCGGGCCACCGTCGGGACCTGGGAGCACACCCAGGCGGGCGGCACACGTGGGCAGCGCCGTGCCAGGCGCACGAGGCCGCTTGGCGGCTCAGACCACCCACTGCCAGCCCCTCCACCTCGCAGGATCTGGTCCCCTGGCCGCAGTCCTCCGCATGCGCGTGCTTCCCTCGGCCACCTCCAGGACGAAGCAGGGGCCAAGAGCCACCAGCGGAAGCCAAATCCTCCGCCAGCCCCTGGTTGGTGGCGGCATGGCAGCCGGTGGGCCATGCACCTCAACTGGGAGACAGAACAGGGGTTTTCCTTGCGGCTCTGTCCGTGGCTCCAAAGCACTCAAAGGCCCAGGGCCATGGGCCACTGAAGGCCTCTACTTATCTCTGCCTCCTCCCTCCTGACTCTGTCCTTTGTCTCAATTCCCTTCCATCTGTTCTGTTCCTTTTTTTTTTCGTTGAGATGGAGTTTCGCTGTTGTTGCCCAGGCTGGAGTGCAATTGCGCGACTTGCTCCCACAACCTCTGCCTCCTGGGTTCAAGCATTTCTCCTGCCTCAGCCTCCCAAGTAGTGGGTTACAGGCAGTGCACACACCATGCCGGCTAATTTTGTAATTTTTAGTAGAGACAGGGTCATTAACATATTTGTCATGGCAGGCTAGTCTCGAACTCTGACCTTAGGTGATCTGCCTGCCTTGGCCTTCCAAAGTGTTGGGGAATTACCAGGCGTGAGCCCACCATGCCAGGCTTTGCCTAATTTTTGTATTTTTTGGTAGAGACAGTGTTTTCACCATTTACCAGGTTGGTCTTGAACTCCGGCCTCAGGTGATTCTCTGCCTGGGCCTCCAAAAATACTAGGAATTATAAGAACATGACCATCGTGCCGGGCCTATTTTTTTTTTAAACTAAAAAACAAAATTGGGGAGGTGGTTAAAAGAAAAGTGACCTTCCTTAAAGTCTTCTTTTGAGGTCCTGGATTTTTTTTTTTTTTTTTTTTTTTTTTTGAGAATGGAGTCTCCCTCTGTCCGCAGAGGCCTGGAGTGCAGTGGCGCCAGTCTCTGCTCACTGCAAGCTCCGCCTCCCAGATTCACGCCATTCTGCCTCAGCCTCCTAATAGCTTGGGACACAACCCCGCCACCAGCCCACCCTAATTTTTGTTATTTTTTTTTTAGTAGAGACGGGGTTTCACCGTTTTAGCACAGGATGGTCTTGGTCTCCTACTCGTGATCTGCCCCCCTCGGCCTCCCAAAGTGCTGGGATTACAGGCCGTGAGCCACCAGCACCCAGCCTAGGGGCCTTGGATTTTTTTTTTTTTTTTTTTTCTTTTTGAGACGGAGTCTCACTCTGTGGGCCTGGGCTGGGGTGCAGTGGCCGGATCTCAGCTCAACTGCAAGCTCCGCCTCCGGGTTCACGCCATCTCCTGCCTTCAGCCTCCGAGTAGCTGGACTACAGGCGCCCGCCACCTCACCCGGGGGGGGGGGCTAGTTTTTTGTATTTTTTGTAAGACGGGGTTTCACCCATGTTACCAGGATGGTCCTCGATCTCCTGAACCTCAGTGATCCACAGCCGTGCTCGGCCTCCCAAAGTGCTGGGATTACAGGTCTTGAGCCCACCGCGCCCGGCCGGGCATTGGATTTTTAACCAATGTGGCCACACCCTTTTCCATGGGCCCCTCCTGATTCCACAGGTCTGTTTTACTGTCTTATACAATATACTTGGCTTCCATGGGCCCTCCTCACTTCCTACACCTTAATCCCTCTTCTTACCTCTCTCCATCTACCAAAATTCCCTTTCAGGATCTGGCATGAATCACACACTTCCTGAAGCCCAGAATGTTGGAGCAGAATAGTCTCCCAGAGACCATTCTTATCTCTGGGACTATTCTATTCTATTCTATTTTATGTTATGTTATTTTTGAGACAGTCTTGTTCTGTCGCCCAGGCTGGAGTGTAGTGGTGTGATCTCGGCTCACTGCAACCTCTGACTCCTGGGTTCAAGCGATTCTCCTGCCTCAGCCTCCCGAATAGCTGGGATTACAGGTGCCCACCACCACGCCCGGCTACTTTTTGTATTTTTAGTAGAGACAGGGTTTCACCATATTGGCCAGGTTGGTCTCCAACTCCTGATCTCAGGTGATCCACCTGCCTCGGCCTCCCAAATTGCTGTGATTACAGGTGTGAGCCACAGCGCCCAGCCTCTGGGGCTTTATTTTATTTTGCTTTATTTTTTAGAGGCAGAGTCTCACTCTGTTGCCCAGTCTGGAATGCAGAAACATCATCATATCTCACTGCAGACTCTACCTTCCAAGCTGAAGTCATCCTCCTGCCTCAGCCTCCTGAGTGGCTGGTACCACAGGCGCATACTACCATGCCCACCTAATTTTTTAAAAAAGTTTTATAGAAATAGGGTCTCACTCTGTTGCCCAGACAGCTCTCAAACTTCTGGGCTCAAGCTATCCTCCTTCTTCAGCTTCCCAAAGTGCTGGGATTACACGTGTGAGCCACTGCACCCAGCCTGCGGGAGAATTTAGAAACCTCCTCAGACCTAGCATGTGCTGTGTCTGCACCTTGAGAGAGGAGAGGGCCCTAACTCAAGGTCACCCAGCTGGGGAATGGCAGAGCCAGGTTGCCCTCAGGCCCCCATCCAAGGCTCTCTCCACAGAGGCTCCCCGCACACCTCAGGCAAAGCCTCAAACCTCTGTCCAGACGTCTCCTGCCTGGCTTGAGAATGCCCTCCCTGGCTTCCCCTCACTCGTATTGTAGGAGGTGGAGTGGGTTGATGTCCTCTTTCCTATGCCCTGGGATTTGGGGAACAAACATTTATGTACTGGCCCTGGTGGCAGGGGTGGGCATTGACCAGGCTGGCCAATCACTGTATCTCAGCTGTTGTCCTCTGTGTCCCACAGAGGGCTTTTCAGAGCCCTTGCAGAGTTGATATGTTGATCCTGAGAGAGAACCATCTTTCTGTGGGTCTGTTAGCTGTACGGACATCGAAGGTTTGGGGCTGCTGGCAGCCATGTTGCCACCAAGTGGCGGATCAGTTCTTATGACATCATCCGAACTCCTGGATCCAGCTGTGCCTGAAATGCACCCAACTTACATTTGACAAAAGGACTTCTCAGGAACACAGGCTCATACATTCCTGTTTTTGGTTGTTGTTTTTTAAAGCCTGTTTGGCTGGATGAGGTGGCTTATGTCTGTAATCTCTGTGCTTTGGAAGACCGAGACAGGAGGATCACTTGAGCCCAGGAGTTCAAGACAGCTTGGACAACAGTACAAGACACTGTCATTTTTTTTTTTTTTTTTTCTATTTTTTTCCGAGACGGAGTTTCACTCTGTCACCACACTGGAGTGCAATGGCTCCATCTTAGCTCACTGCAACCTCCGCTTCCTGGGTTCAAGCGATTCTCCTGCCTCAGCCTCCCAAGTACCTGGAACTGCAGGTGCACACACCACACATGGTTAATTTTTGTTATTTTTTTTTTTTTGTAGAGATGGGGTTTCGCCATGTTGGCCAGGCTGTTCTCAAACTCCTGGCCTCAGGTGATTCACCCACCTCAGCCTCTGAAAGTGCTGGGATTAGAGGCATAAGCCAGACCCTGTCTTTAAAAAAAAAAATTAGCAGAGCATGGTGGTACATACCTGCAGTCCTAGCTACTCAGGAGGCTGAGGTGGGAGAATTACCTGAACCCAGGAGTCTGAGGCTGCAGTGAGCTATGATCACATCACTGTACTGCAGCCTGGATGACAGAGCAAGACCCTGCCTCTAAAAAGAAATAAAAATTGGCCGGGCGCGGTGGCTCAAGCCTGTAATCCCAGCACTTTGGGAGGCCGAGATGGGCGGATCATGAGGTCAGGAGATCGAGACCATCCTGGCTAACCCGGTGAAACCCCGTCTCTACTAAAAAATACAAAAAAAAAACCAACCAAACAAACAAAAAAACTAGCCAGGTGAGGTGGCGGGCGCCTGTAGTCCCAGCTACTCGGGAGGCTGAGGCAGGAGAATGACGTGAACCCGGGAGGCGGAGCTTGCAGTGAGCTGAGATCCGGCCACTGCACTCCAGCCTGGGCGACAGAGCGAGACTCTGTCTCAAAAAAAAAAAAAAGAAAAGAAAAGAAATAAAAATTGACCAGGCACGGTGGCTTACACCTGTAATCCAGCACTTTGGGAGGCTGAGGCGGGTGGATTGCTTGACCTCAGGAGTTGGAGATCAGCCTGGGGCCACATAGCAAGACACCATCTCTTCCCAAACACCACAAAAATTTAGCCAGGCATGTGGCACGTGCCTGTAGTTTCAGCTACTTGGGAGGCTGAGGTGTGAGGATCAGTTGAGCCCATGGGGGTGGAGGCTGCAGTGAGCCATGATGGTGCCACCACACTCCAGCCTGGGCAGTAGAGTGAGACCCTGTCTCAAAAATAAACAAACAAATGAATAAGTAAATAAATAAATTTTTAAAAATGTAAGGCTGTTTAGAGTTCAGTTCTAATCACTTGTAACTAGTGGGATACTCAGTGCTAGAAATCTCTAAGTAAAGAGGAAACAAGAAGAGGTCTCATATGAAAGTTGCATCTCGGCCGCACGCAGTAGCTCACGCCTGTATCCTAGCACTTTGGGAGGCCGAGGCGGGCGGATCACGAGGTCGGGAGATCGAGACCATCCTGGCTAACACGGTGAAACCCTGTCTCTACTGAAAATACAAAAAAAGTCAAAAAATTAGCCGGGTGTGCTGGCATGTGCCTATAGTCCCAGCAACTCAGAAGGCTGAGGCAGGAGAATCACTTGAACCTGGGAGGCAGAGGTTGCAATGAGCCAAGATCAATTGCGCCACTGCACTCCAGCCTGGGCAACAGAGCGAGACTCCATCTCAAAAAGAAAAGAAAAGAAAAGAAAGTTTCATTTCATTTCCTGTTGACTTTTGGTGAGAGGGGCAAGTCTCTCCTTCTTGGCCTCCTGGCGGAAGGATAGTACAGCTGATTTGAGGTCTCTGGGCTCCTAGTTCTTGCGTGGGCTCAGGGGGGAAGTGGTTCTGGGGAAGAGGCCAGTTGGGCTAGCGAGGGACTGGAGATCTGTCTCCAGTGGAAAGATGAGGATGGACTATGCTGGATGGAACAATCTGTGTGTGTCTTTTTTAAAAAATCTGTTCTATTTTTTAAAACATTTTTTTAAGGACAGGAGTGGTGGCTCAGGCCTGTAATCCCAGCACTTTGGGAGGCCAAGGTGGGTGGATCACCTGAGGTCAGGAGTTTGAGACCAGCCTGGCCAACATAGTGAAACCCTGTCTCTACTACTAATACAAAAATTAGCCGGACGTGGTAGCAGGCGCCTGTAATTCCAGCTACTTGGGAGGCTGGGGCAGGAGAATCTCTTGAACCTGTGAGGCAGAGGTTGCAGTGAGCCAAGATCGTACCACTGCACTCCATCCTGGGCGACAGAGTGAGACTCCATCTCAAAAAAACAAAAAACAAAAACAAGAAAAAAATTTTTTTTGAGACGGTCTCACTCTGTCACGCAGACTGGCTCACTGCAACCTCTGCCTCCCAGACTCAAGTGATTCTCCTGCCTCAGCCTCCCAAGTAGCTGAGATTACAGGTGTGTGCCACTACCGCCCAGCTAATTTTTGTATTTGAGGTAGAGACAGGGTTTCACCATGTTGGTCAGGCTGGTCTTGAATTCCTGACCTCAAATGATCCACCTCCCAAAGTGCTGGGATTACAGGCGTGAGCCACTGCACCCGGCCCATTTTTTAAAATAGAGACCTGGTGTCGCTATGTTTCCCAGACTGGTCTTGAATTCCTGGTCTCAAGTGATCCTCCCGCCTCAGCCTGGTGTATGTTTCTGTTTATAGTAAGGGTTTCTTGCAGGAGCCCATGGCGGCCTCTGAAACCGTAGGCAGTAGGTGGTGTGGTCAGTATGGTTCTGGTCAGTGTGTGAAGGCTTCCTGAGCTGGCTTGGAAGAACCTCTGAGGGCTGGTTTTGCAAGGCCCTGGGCTTGGGTGCCGCTCAGCCCCCTGCAGATGTGTGAAGATCTGCCCATGGCCATCTTCCTCACAGAACCAGCCTCTCCTAGGAGGTCTGGGGAACACTTCCAGGAAGCTGTGGATTTGGGGACTGGGGACGAGGAAGAGACCTCTGATGGACTAGAAGGAAATTTCCTTGAGTGACACCCAGTGAGAACTGTTGTCACCTGGCCACCAGAGGGCCCAATGAGAGAACTCCTCGCACTAGGTGGGAAATAGGCTGTCATGCCCTGAGGCTGGCGGGATCAGATCCAAACATATCCCAGGGGTCCTCATCCTGAACTGCCAGGTTGTGGTGCTGGCCCCTAGGCATGGAGCTTCACGGACACTTCGTCTGTCGCTTGGTGGCAAAGCAGTGGGCTCCTGTGGTCCCCTGTGCCCAGGTGGGGTTTGGGCATCACCCCGTCCTGGAGGGGCCTGAATTCAACCATGAGAGCAGACTCCACTCCCCATCATCAAGGAAGGGCTGGCCAGGCACAGTGGCTCACACCTGTAATCCCAGCACTTTCGGAGGCCAAGGCAGGTGGATCACTAGAGTTCAGGCATTCAAGACCAGCCTAGCCAATGTGGTGAAACCCCGTCCCTGCTGAAAATACAAAAATTAGCCGGGCGTGGTGGTGCACGCCTATAATGCCAGCTACTCGGAAGGCTGAGGTGGGAGAATCGTTTGAACCCCGGAGGCGGAGGTTGCAGTGAGCAGAGATTGTGATACTGCACTCCAGCCTGGGTGACAGAGCGAGGATCTGTCTCAAAAAAAAAAAAAAAGGAAGGGCTGGTTGGAAACCGAATTGGGGGCTGAGACATAATTCCCGCATCCCCATGCACACCTGTTCTGGCCCCCACACCTGTGAGTGGGTGGCAGTGCCACCCATCAGGGGCTGAAGCAGGGAACTTCTGACACCTCCACACCCAGTCTGGTTGGGTTAGCCCGCAGTACTGACCCCCAGGGCTCCTGAACCCTGGCAAGTGCTCCGATGTATCCCCTGCCCTGCAGACTGACCCAAGTCCTCTCTTCCGCCCATCAGAGCCCCCAGCCTGGCCCACTGTCTTTTCCTTCACCTTCCCTGGAAGCAGGAGTGCAGGCTCTTAATGGGGATCACTGGGCTAGCTCAGAGCACGAGGAAGAGGCATCTCTGGGCCCCCGATCTCAGATGAGTGGGTGCTGTGCCCCCAGCCCAGATCCACTCACCTTTCTCGCTAATGACTGCAATGACCACGGAGTTCAGAGCACAGTGCTCCCGGGACGCCCAAGGACACTCGCTTGTGGCCGGCCCTCTGCTGCTCAGGGCCTTGGCATCAGTTACTGATGTGCCCGCAGTGACAGTTGTAGTTTCTAAGGCAAAGTGATCCTCTGGGTAACCCGAGAAGGCCCCAGTTACCAGGTGGACCAGCAGGATGGCTGGATGGCTTGGCCAGGGCCCAAGCTGGCCGGCCCCTTCTGCTTACTCCTGGTGGGGAGTGAGCCACGGCTGGGGCCCGGCCCATCCATGAGGTCCCAGAGCATGGCAGGTAGGTCCAGAGGATTCAGGGGTGTTGCTTTGGAGTAGGGTATATCACTTGGTTCAGAGGTAACAGTGATGCTGGAGGGGATTGTGAGACCCAAAAGGGCGTGAGAATCCAGTTCCACAGAGAATGTCGCAGTGGGAGCCTGACAGGCTGAGAATATTGGCAGAAGGGGAGACCCAGGATAGCAAAAATGCTTTGGGGGCCAGGCGCAGTGGTTCACATCTATAATCCCAGCACTTTGGGAGACCGAGGCAGGTGGATTGCTTGAGGCCAGGCATTTGAGACCAGCCTGGCCAACATGGTGAAACCCCGTCACTACTAAAAATACAAAATTAGCCGGGCATGGTGGCGGGCGCCTGTAATTCCAGCTACTCGGGAGGCTGAGGCAGGAGAATCGCTTGAACCCAGGAGGTGGATGTTGTGGTGAGCCAAGATCACGCCATTGCACTCCAGCCTGGGCAACAAGAGCAAAACCCTGTCTCAAAACAAAACAAAACAAACAAAAGCAAGCAAACACACAAAAGCAAACAAACAAAAAATCAAAAAGCTTTAGGGAAAAACTAAGGCACTCTGAATTTGAAATGAAAAACTAAGGAACTCCAGCAGAGTCCCTAGGATTTGCTGATGTTTGAACCTGGGGTGTAAAATGAAGAGAGAAGTCAATGACGCCAGCCCCTCTCCACAGCACCCACCCAAGAGTCTCCAGGGACTTTTCCATATCTGCTGACACCCCCGGGAAACCCTGCTGGCCTGGGGCTGGCTTCCCTTCCTCCTCCTGCTGGCAAGAAGATGGAACATGGAGTATGGAGTAGGATGTCAGGCTGGGATTGCAGCAATGCCCTTTCTCCAGTAGAAAGAGTACTGGACTCAGAGTCCTCCTGAGGGTTGAAAGGTGGATGTAAAAGATTGAATAACCCAAAAGGTTTTTCCTACTCCTCTCACACTCAATGGAACAACACAAACACTTCTTTGTCTTTTTTGTTTTTTTGAGATGGAGTCTTGCTCTGTCACCCAGGCTAGAGTGCAGTGGCACGATCTTGGCTCACTGCAACCTCTGTCTCCCAAGTTGAAGTGATTCTCCTGTCTCAGCCTCCCGAGTAGCTGGGATTATAGGTACCCACCACCAGGCCTGGCTAGTTTTTGCATTTTTAGTAGAGACGGGGTTTCACCATCTTGGCCAGGCTGGTCTTGAACTCCTGACGTTGTGATCCACCTGCCTCGGCCTCCCAAAGTGCTGGGATTGCAGGCATGAGCCACAGCACTCAGCCTTTTTCTTTCTTTCTTTCTTTTTTTTTTTTCCTTTCTGAGACAGGTTCTCACTCTGTCACCCAGGCTGGAGCGCAGTGGCACCATCTCACCTCACTGCAACCTCCACCTCCCAAGTTCAAGCAATTCTGCTGTCTCAGCCTCCCGAGTAGCTGGGATTACAGGTGCGTGCCACCACGCCCAGTTAATATTTGTAGTTTTAGTAGAGACAGGGTTTCACCATGTTGGCCAGGCTGGTCTCAAACTCCTGGCCTCAAGTGATCTACCTACCTCAACCTCCCAAAGTGCTGGGATTACAGGTGTGAGCCACTGTGCCCGGCCAACAACACAAACATTTATGATATCAGATTTGGGGGGCTCCCATACACACCAAGCAAGTCTCCAATGGACACCAGCTGAATGTCCTATAATTCTGCATTTGGAGTTGGGCCTCTAAGGAAGTAATTAAGGTCAACTGTGGTCAGAAGGCTGACACCCTGATCTGATAGGATTAGTGTCCTTATAAGAAGAGACAGACCGGGCACGGTGGCTCACCACTTTGAGAGGCCGAGGCTGGTGGGTCACCTGAGGTCGGGAGTTTGAGATCAGCCTGGCCAACGTGAAGAAACCCCATCTCTACTAAAAATACAAAATTAGCCAGGCATGGTGGTGCACGCCTGTAATCCCAGCTACTCCTCCAGAGGCTGAGGCAGGAGAATCGCTTGAACCCGGGAGGTGGAGGTTGCCGTGAGCCGAGATCGTGCCATTGCACTCCAACCTGGGCAATGAGAATGAAACTCCATCTCAAAAAAAAGAAGAAGAAGAAGAAGAGACACCAGGCCTGGCATGGTGGCTCATGCCTGTAATCCCAGCACTTTGGGAGGAAGATCGCTTGAGCTCAGGAGTTCAACACCAGTCTGGGCAACATGGCA
Source organism: Rhinopithecus bieti (assembly GCF_001698545.2). Lineage (NCBI taxonomy): Eukaryota > Metazoa > Chordata > Mammalia > Primates > Cercopithecidae > Rhinopithecus > Rhinopithecus bieti. Next base: position 171,148 of record NW_016829485.1, on the reverse strand, counting down.
AAACCCCGTCTCTATGAAAAACACAAAAATTAACTGGGCATGGTGGCATGTGCCTGTAGTCTCAGCTACTTGGGAGGCTCAGGTAGGAGGCTCAGGTGGGAGGATCACTTGAGCCCAGGAGACTGAGGCTGCAGTGAGCTGTGATTTGCCACTGGACTCCAGCCTGGGCAACAGAGCCAGATCCTGTATTAAAAAAAAGAAGAAGAAGAAGAAGAGACACCAAAGAGCTCACTTATTATCTCTTAGAGTGTGCCAGCAAGAGATCATTGAGGACACAGTAAGAAGGCGGCAGTCTACAAACCAGAAAAAGAGCCCTCACCAGGAGCCCATTTGGCCAGCACCTTGCTCATGGTTCTCCTGTCTCCAGAACTGTCAGCAAATAAATTTCTGCTGTTTAAGCCACTCAGTCTATGGTATTTGTTATGGCAGCCTCAACTAAAACAAGTAGAGTGAGTAGTGCTATGGTCTGAATGTTTACATCCCCTACAATTCATAGGTTGAAACTTAATCCCCAGTCTGACAATATTAAAAGGTGGGACCTTTGGTAGATATAAATTAGAAGGATTAGTGTCCTTATAAAAGAGGCTTCAGGGAGGCTATTTGTCCTTTCACTACGTGAGGACACCCTAAAAGATAACAGCTATGGGCTGGGCGCGTTAGCTCACGCCTGTAATCCCAACACTTTGGGAGGCCGAGGCAGGTGGATCATGAGATCAGGAGATTGAGAACATCCCAGCTAACACAGTGAAACCTCGTCTCTACTAAAAATACAAAAAAAAAAAAAAAAAAAAAATTAGCTGGGTGTGGTGGCGGGCGCCTGTAGTCCCAGCTACTTGGGAGGCTGAGGCAGGAAAATGGCGTGAACCCTGGAGGCAGAGCTTGCAGTGAGCTGAGATTGAGTCACTGCACTCCAGCCTGGGCGACAGACCAAGATTCCGTCTCAAAAAAAAAAAAAAAGAGATACCACATATGAGGAACTGGTCCTCACCAGACACCAAATCTGCCTGCACCTTGATCCTAAACTTCCCAGCCTCCAGAATTGTGAGCCATAAATTTTGATTATTTTTATTTTATTTTATTTTATTTTATTTTATTTTTCTCTGAGACAGAGTTGCTCTGTCTCCCAGGCTGGAGTGCAGTGGTGCTATCTTGGCTCACTGCAACCTCCACAACCCAGTTCAAGCAGTTCTCCTGCCTCAGCCTCCCAAACAGCTGGGATTACAGGCATGTGCCACTATGTCCGGCTAATTTTTGTATTTTTAGTAGAGATGGGGTTTCACCATGTTGACCAGTCTTGAACTCCTGACCTCAGGTGATCTGCCTACCTTGGCCTCCAAAAGTGCTGGGATTACAGGCATGAACCACTGCACCCAGCCAAATTTTGATTGTTTATAAATTACCCAGTTTATGATATTTTTGTTACAGCAGCTCAAATAGGCTAAGACAAGTAGGTTGTATACTGAACTTGAAGAAGGTGCCAAATCATTTTCCATAATGGTTGTACCATCTTATATTCCCATCGGCAGTATCAGGTAACTCCATTTTTTAGCATCCTGGAGAGACATCAGCGTGTGAATGCAAGAAGATGAAGAGTATGCCAAGTCACCCATGTGGCCGCCACTGTTTATGTCAATTACCATCCAGCACAAATTAAGCAGCCTGTTACGCATGTGGAACTGTGATCTCACATGTATTCTATTATAACATCAGACTTTTTTTTTTTTTCAGTGAGGATATACTGTGAGCTCCCCAGCAGACAGCTTATCATGTAAATGAGATAAGAAAGTACGGCCAGGCATGGAGGCTCACGCCTGTAATCCCAGCACTTTGGGAGGCCAAGGCAGATGGACAACAAGGTCAAGAGATCGAGATCATCCTGGCCAACATGGTGAAACCCCGTCTCTACTAAAAACACAAAAATTAGCTGGGCGTGGTAGTGCAGTAGTCCTATAGCCCCAGCTACTTGGGAGGCTGAAGCAGGAGAATCCCTTGAACCTGGGAGGCGGAGGTTGCAGTGAGCTGAGATCGCGCCATTGCACTCCAGCCTGGCGACAGAGTGAGATTCCGTTTCAAAAAGCAAAACAAAACAAAACAAACAAAACCACATATAGACAAATCTATTACACACACACACACACAGACACATACACACACACACACACACTAACCTGGAGAGCCTCTTTGGGTAAAGCATTTCTGGAAAACATCCCAACTCGAGCTCAGTTATGGTGACCTGGGTAACACAATGAGACCCATTACTACCAAAAAAAGAAAAAAAAAAGGAAAAATAATTAGCTGGGTGTGGTGGGGCCTGTAGCCTCAGCTTGGGCCCAGGAGGTTAAGGTTGCAGTGAGTCGAGATCACACCACTGCACTCCAGCCTGGGTGATAGAGTTAGACCCAGTCTCAAATTAAAAGAAAAAAAAGAGAGAGAGAGAGAGAAAAGAGTAGCTCCTTGTGGCCTACTAGAGCATGGCCTTTTCTCTAAAATAAAATAAAGAGTAAAAAATTAAAATAAAATTAGAACCAGAACTCACCCTCTTCTCTCCACTTTCCAGGCCACCACCCTGGTCCAAGCTGCCAACATCCATGTCTTGGAATGGTTCAACCACTTCCTCCTTGATCTTCCCTTGCCCCCTGCAGTCTATTGTCAACATAGCACCCAGAAGGAGCTGTTAGGAAAGTCAGGCTGGGCGCAGTGGCTCATGCCTGTTATCCCAGTACTTTGGGAGGCAGAGGTGGAGGATCATTTGTGTCCAGGGTTTGAGACCAGCCTGAACAAGTTGCATCCGCAGGCCATCCCACCCCCTATAAAAAGGAAAGTCAGACCCTGTAGTTCCTCTGCTCAAACTTGTTGTTGTTTTTTGTTTTTATTTTTGTTTTGTTTCGTTTTGTTTTGAGGCAGTCTTGCTCTGTCGCCCAGGCTGGGATGCAGTCTTGGTTCACTGCAACCTCCACCTGCTGGGTTCAAGCAATTCTCCTGCCTCAGTCTCCGGAGTAGCTGGGATTACAGGTGCCCACCATCAATCCCTATTAATTTTTGTATTTTCAGTAGAGATGGGGTTTCACCATGTTGGCCAGGCTGGTCTTGAAATCCAGACCTCTAGTGATCTGCTCCATTTGACCTCCCAAAGTGCTGGGATTACAGGCTTGAGCCACTGTGCCCGGCCTCAAACTTGTTTTTGTTTGTTTGTTGTTTGTTTATTTACTTGTTTGTTTTTGCGGAGGAAAAGATCTTACTCTGTTGCCCAGGCTGGTTTTGAACTCCTGGACTCAAGCGGTCCTCCCACCTCTGTCTCCCTAAGTGTTGGGATTACAGAAGTTAGCTACTGCACCTGGCTTGTATGCTGAAATTGCTCCCTATCACTTAAGTCCTCACACGACCTGCAGGACCCCAATCAGGTCCTTGCACATCTCTGACTTTTTCCCCTGCTACAGGACCCCTTGCCCAGTCACTCCTGGCTCAAGCTAAGCATTGAGCTCCCCCTCAGGACCTTTGCACAAGCTCTTTCCTCTGAATGGACCATTTCTCCCATGTCTGCATGCCTCCACTTCCCCCCTCCCAGTCTCCGTGCAGATGTCTCCTGTTCCATGAGCCTCCCCTAATTTCAGGGAGGAGAGTGGAGGAGGTGCATCATTATCTGACATGTCCCCAGGTGTCCTATGGATTCATCCTGTTTATTGTCCTCTCCACCCATGAGAATGCAAACACTAGGAAGGCAGGTGTTTCTCTCCATTTTGTTTATTGCTGTATCTGTGGCACCCAGCATAATGTTTGTCGAGTCACAGACGCTTAATAAATATTTGTGACATGAATGAAGACATTAATAAAATCTACACTGCGGCCCCACTCCTTTAACAGAAGAAGTACATTCCCCTCCCCAGGCTGCCCTAAGTAATTTATTTTTTGTAAAGACGGGGTGTCCCTATGTTACCTAGGCTGGTCTTGAACTCCTGGGCTGAAGTAATCCTCCTACCTCAGCTTCCCAAAGTGCTGGGATTATAGGCGTGAGCCATGAAGCCTGACTTTTTTTGTTTTTTGTTTTTTGTTTTTTGTTTTAAGAGGCAGAGTCTCTGGCCAGGTGCGGTAGCTCATGCCTGTGATCCCAGCACTTTGGGAGGCTGAGGAGGGTGGACCACCTGAGGTCAGGAGCTCGAGACCAGCCTAGCAAACATGGTGAAATGCCATCTCTACTAAAAATACAAAAAATTAGCCAGGCATGGTGGCAGGTGCCTGTAATCTCAGCTACTTGGGAGGGTGAGGCAGGAGAAAGGCTTGAACTCGGGAGGTGGAGGTGGCAGTGAGCTGAGATCGCGCCATGGCATTCTAGCCTAGGAGACAGAGAGAGACTCGCTTAAAAAAAAGGGCCAGGCGCAGTGGCTCACACCTGTAATCCCACCACTTTGGGAGGCTGAGGTGGGTGGATCACGACGTCAAGAGACTGAGACCATCCTGGCCAACACAGTGAAACCCTGTATCTACTAAAAAATACAAAAATTAGCTGGGCACGGTGGCTCGCACCTGTAGTCCCAACTACTTGGGAGGCTGAGGCAGGAGAGTCGCTTGAACCCGGGAGGCGGAGGTTGCCGTGAGCCGAAATGGCGCCACTTCACACCAGCTTGGAAACAGAGTGAGATGCCATCTCAAAAAAAAAAAAAAAGAGACAGAGTCTAGCCGTGTCTCCCAAGCTGGGGTACAGTGGCATAGTCATAGCTCACTGCAACCTCCAACTCCAAGGCTAAAGGGATCCTCCCATCTCAGCCTCCCAAGCAGCTAGGACTACAGGTGAGCATCATCATGCCAGGTTAATTTATTATTGTTATTATTGTTGTTATTTTTATAGAGATGAGGAATCACTGTGTTGCTCAGGTTGGTCTTGAACTCTTGAACTCCTGGGCTCAAGTGATCCTCCCACCTCAGCCTCCCAAAGTACTGGGATTACAGACTTGAGCCACTCCAACTAACCCAGGAATCTCTTTTTTTTTTTTTTGAGATGGAGTCTCACTCTTCTGCCCAGGCTGGAGTGCAATGGTGCTATCTTGGCTCACTGCAACCTTCGCCTCCGGGGATCAAGCCTCAGCCTCCCAAGTAGCTGGGATTGCAGGTGCCCACCACCACGCCCAGCTAATTTTTGTATTTTTAGTAGAGAGAAGGTTTCATCATATTGGCCAGGCTGGTCTCAAGCTTGACCTCATGATCCGCCTGCCTCGGCCTCTCAAAGTGCTGAGATTACAGGCATGAGCCACCACGCCTGGCCAACCCAGGAGTCTTAAAGAAATCTCCGGCCAGGCGCAGTGGCTTATGCCTGTAGTTCCAACACTTTGGGAGGCCGAGGCAGGCGGATCACCTGAGGTCGGGAGTTCGAGACCGGCCTGACCAACATGGAGAAACCCCGTCTCTACTAAAAATACAAAATTATCCAGGAGTGCTGGCACATGCCTGTAATCCCAGCTACTCAAGAGGCTGAGACAGGAAAATCTCTTGAACCTGGGAGGCAGAGGTTGCCGTGAGCCGAGATTGCCCCATTGTACTCCAGCCTGGGCAACAAGAGTGAAACTCCATCTCAAACAAACAAACAAACAAAAAAGAAAGAAATCTCCAAGACAGGCCCCCATGTGGCCCAAGGTAAGCATTATTTTGTGATTATTATTGTAATCACTAGTATTATGCTCTTCTGACAACTCAATTATGTTTCCCAAAGTTGCAGTTTTTCAAAATAAGCTTTCTGTGTTATAGTGGTTTTAGGTGTACGTTCACTTACTAAGGAACATCTTGGTTGCTTCCAGCTTTTAGCAATTAGGAATGACTCTGCTATAAACATTTACCTACAGACTTTTGCTTAGACACAAGTTTGCAAATCAGTTGGGTAAACACCTAGGATCATGACTGCCAGATCATATGGTAAGTCTATGTTTAGCGCTGTGAGGAGCTGACAAACTGTCTCCAAAGGGATTGGATCACTTTGCATCCCCACAAGCCACTCCATGTGTCTACAGGCAATGGGTATTGTTAGGCTTTCGGGGGTAGCCATTCTAACAGGTATCTTGTGGTATCTCCTTGATGCTCATTGATTTTTGTTTTTACTTCTGTTTTTCTTTTCCTCTTTCTTTCTTTCTTTCCTTCTCCTTCCTTCCTTTCTTCCTTTCTTCCTTTTTTCTTTTCTTTCTTTTCTTTCTTTTCTTTCTTTTCTTTCTTTTCTTTCAATGGACTCTTGCTGCATTCTCCAGGCTGGAGTGCAGTGGCTCTATCCTGGGCTCACCGCAACCTCCACCTCCCAGGTTCAAGCAATTCTCCAGCCTCAGCCTCCCGAGTACCTGGGATTACAGGCACATGCCACCACGTCCGGCTAATGTTTGTAGTTTTAGCAAAGATGGGGTTTCGCCATGTTGGCCAGGCTAGTCTCAAATTTCTGACCTCAGGTGATCCACCCCACTAAGCCTCCCACAGTGCTGGGATTACAGGTGTGAGCCATCATGCCTGGCCGTTTTTTCCTCTCTTTATACAGGCAGGGTCTCTCTATGTTGCCCAGGCTGGTTTTGAACTCCCGAGTTCAACTAATCCTCCTGCTTTGGCCTCCCAAAGTGCTAGGATTGGCCAGGCACGTTGGCTCACGTCTGTAATCCCAGCACTTTGGGAAGCCGAGGTGGGCAGATCACGAAGTCAGGAGATCGAGACCATCCTGGCTAACACGGTGAAACTCCATCTCTACTAAAAATACAAAAAAATTAGCCAGGCATGGTGGCAGGTGCATGTAGTCTCAGCTACTGGGGAGGCTGAGGCAGGAGAATGGCATGAACCTGGGAGGCAGAGCTTGCAGTGAGCCGAGATCGCGTCACTGCACTCCAGCCTGGGCAACAGAGCGAGACTCCGTCTCAAGAAAAAAAAAAAAAGTGCTGGGATTACAAGTGGGAAGTTTTAATTTGCCTTTTCCTAATGTCAAATGATGTTTAGTGTCTTTTCATGTCTTTATTTGCTACCTGTATTTCTCCTTTGTTGATGTACTGATTCACATATTTTGTCCTTTAGAAAAAATTGTTTTGGCCAGACACAGTGGCTCACACCTGTAATCCCAGCATTTTGGGAGGCTGAGGCTAGCAGATTGCTTGAGCCCAGGAATTCGAGACCTGTCTGGGCAGCATGGCGAAACTCCATCTCTACAATAAATTAAGTGGGTATGGTGGTGCACACCTGTAATCCCTGCTACTCAGGAGGCTGAGATGGGAGGATCACTTGCACCCAGGAGGTCGAGACTGCAGTAAGCCACAATCTTGCCACTATGTTCCAGCCTGGGTGAAGAGTAAAACCCTGTCTCCAAAAAAAAATAAAAATAAAAAAAATGTTTTAATTGTTGAGTTTAAAGAGTTTCTGTGTGGTGTGCTTTTTTTTTTTT
>NW_016829485.1:155223-163518 GCF_001698545.2 Rhinopithecus bieti | reverse complement strand
CTTTTTTTTTTTTTTTTTGAGACAGAGTCTCGCTCTGTCACCCAGGCTGGAGTGCAGTGGCCAGATCTCAGCTCACTGCAAGCTCCGCCTCCCGGGTTCACGCCATTCTCCTGCCTCAGCCTCCCGAGTAGCTGGGACTATAGGCGCCGCCACCTCGCCCGGCTAGTTTTTTGTATTTTTAGTAGAGACGGGGTTTCACCGTGTTAGCTAGGATGAGTCTCGATCTCCTGACCTCGTGATCCGCCCGTCTCAGCCTCCCAAAGTGCTGGGATTACAGGCTTGAGCCACCGCGCCCGGCCCTGTGTGTGCATTTTAAAACAGGTTCAAATTCTTTTCTGTTTGTTTTTAGATACAGTCTCACTCTGTTGCCCAGGCTGGAGTGCACCCGGCCTAGAAATAGGACTTTTAAACAGGTAATGAAGTTAAAATGGGGTCATTAGGGTGGATCCTAATCCAAACTCACTGGTGTCCTTATAAGAAGAGGAAATTTTGGGGGGGCCAAAGCAGGAGGATCGCTTGAGCCCAGACTGGTTAACATAGCGAGACCCCGTCTCTACAAAAAATTTTAAAATTAGCCGGACATATTGGTGCATGCCTGTAGTCCCAGCTACTCAGGAAGCTGAGGTGGGAGAATTGCTTGAACCCAGGAAGTGGAGGCTGCAGTGAGCCATGATCATGCCACTGCACTCCAGCCTGGGCGACAGAGAGCGGCTCTGTTTCTAAAAAAATAAATACATAAAAATAAGAAGAGGACATTTGGACATGAACACGCGCAGAAGGTAGACCATGTGAAGACACAGCACGAAGGCAGCCATCCACAAGCCAAGGAGTGAGGCCTCAGGAGGAACCAGCCCTGCCAACGCCTTGATTTCAGACTTCCAGTCTCCAGAACCACAAGAAAATAAATGCCTGTTGTTAAAGCCATGCAGGCTGTAGTATTTTGTTAAGGTAGCCCCAGCAAATGAATGCATGGCCACAGTGAAATTTTATCAGAATATGACTAAAGGGCTCTTCATTCTGGATGTGTTGAGATCCTGGGTAGGCTTTGGCCAAGGACAGCAAAGGAGGTCAGACAGGCAATGATTGGGAAAACCCAGACACTCGTTTAAAATTGGCTGGCAATCTCGGTCTCTTCCTGCCAAGTCTACCCTGATGCATCCAGCCTCTCTGGACTGAGGAGACAGGGTACAAACAAAGGATTTTTTTTTTTTTTTTTTTTGAGCCAAAATCTTGCTCTGTCACCCAGGCTGGAGTGCAGTGGTGTGATGATCATGGCTCCCTTCAGCTTCGACCTCCCGGGCTCAAGCCATCTTCCTGCCTCAGCCTCCCGAGCAGCTAGGACCACAGGCATGTACCACCATGTCTGCATGATTTTTTATTACTTCTAAAGAAGGGGTATTGGTATGTTGCTCAGGTTAGTCTCAAACTCCTGGGCTCAAATGATCCTCCCACTTCAGCCTCTCAAAGTACTGGGATTACAGACGTGAGCCACCGCACCTGTTCCCAACTGATTTTTTTTATTACTTGTAGAGAAGGTTTTCCTATGTTGCTCAGGCTGGTCTCAAACTCCTGGGCTCAAGCAATCCTCCCACCTCAGCCTCCCAAAGTTCTGGGGTTACAGGTGCCTGCCACCATGCTCAGTTAATTTTCATATATTTAGTAGAGATGAGGTTTTGCCACATTGGCCAGGCTGGTCTCAAACTCCTGACCTCAGGTGATCCATCCGCATCGGCCTCCCAAAGTGCTGGGATTACAGGCATGAGCCACTGAGCCCAGCCAATGTAACAGCATTTCGAAGGCAGGCTTGATGGTTAGCACTGGGCTATGCTATGGCTTTCACCAACAACCAGCATACTGTATTAGTGCCGTTAATACCAGCCACTGTAACAAACAACCTCCAGTCTCAGTGGCTTTACATAATGAAGTTTCATCAATGACCACATCAAAGTCCAGTGTGCTGGTCCGTGAGCCCTGGTGTCTGTGGGAGCCTCTCTGAGCCCCGTCACTTCCACCTCGAAGTAAGAACAACCCATGGGTATGCCTGGCTTCACCTTGTGTTATGTTTACATCCTCTTCTTGTTTCCCCTTCTAATCTCTTTTTTATTCAGAGTCTCACTGTGTTGCCCAGGCTGGAGTGCAGTGGCACGATCCTGGATCACCGCAACCTCCGCCTCCCAGGTTCCAGCAATTCTCCTGCCTCAGCCTCCCAGGTAGCTGAGATTAGAAGTGTACGCCACCATGCCCAGCTAATTTTTGTATTTTTAGTAGAGACGGGTTTCACCATGTTGGTCAGGCTGGTCTCGAACTCTGGACCTCAAGTGATCCACCTGCCTCGGCCTCCTAAAGTACTGGGATTACAGGCATGAGCCACTGCGGCTGGCCCCCCTTCTAATCTCTTTAAAGTTATGTATATATGTATTTATTTGAGTCAGGGTCTCGCTTTGTTGCCCAGGCTGGAGTGCAGTGACATGATCATGGCTCACTGCAGCTTCAAATTCCTGGGCTCAAGCGATCCTCCCACCTTAGCCTCCTGAGTAGCTGGGACTCAGGAGTGCACCATCAAGGCTGGCTAGTTTTCGTATTTTCTTGTTACCCAGGGTGGACTCGAACTTCTGGCCTCGAGTGATCCTCCCACCTTGCCCTCCCAAAGTGCTGGGATTACAGCCATGAGCCAATGTGCTCTGCCTCTTTAAAGTTATTTTACCTTCTTTTTGTGAGCCTATGTCAGCCATCTCCAGTCCTGCCTAGAATAAGGCAGGCTGATAGAAATCAATGTAGTGGGCCAGGCATAGTGGCGCCTGTAATCCCAGCATTTTGGGATGCTGAGGCGGGAGTATCACTTGAGGCCATGAGTTGGAGACCCGTCTGGGCAACAGAGCAAGATCCTATCTCTAAAATTTAAAATTTAAATTTATATTTAAATTTAAGATTTAAATGTAAATTGATAAATTGGCCAGGCATGGTCAGGTATGGTAGCTCACGCTTCTAATCCCAGCACTTTGGAAAGCTGAGGTGGGTGAATCACTTGAGGTCAGGAGTTTGAGACCAGCCTGGCCAACATGGTGAAACCCTGTCTCTACTAAAAGTACAAAAATGAGTCAGGCGTGGTTGCATGCACCTGTAGTCCCAGCTACTCCAGAGGCTGAGGCAGGAGAATCAATTGAACCCAGGAGACGCAGGTTGCAGTGAGCCAAGATCGCGCCACTTTACTCCAGCCAGGGTGACAGAGAAAGACTCTGTCTCAAAAAATAAAATAAAATAAAATAAATATAAAATAAATAAAGTAGCGGGCGTGGTGACTCACGCCTGTAATCCCAGCACTTTGGGAAGCCGAGGCGGGTGGATCACGAGGTCAGGAGATCGAGACCATCCTGGCTAACACAGTGAAACCCCATCTCTACTAAAAATACAAAAAATTAGCCGGGCGTGGTGGCGGGCACCTGTAGTCCCAGCTACTCGGGAGGCTGAGGCAGGAGAATGGCGTGAACCCAGGAGGCGGAGCTTGCAGTGAGCCGAGATCACGCCACTGCACTCCAGCCTGGGCAACAGAGCAAGACTCTGTCTCAAAAACAAAACAAAACAAAATTTAGCCAGGCGTGGTAGCATGTGCCTGGAATCCCAGCTCTTGGAGAGGCTGAGGCAGGAAAATTGCTTGAACTCAAGAGGCAGAGGTAACAGTGAGCTGAAATCAGGCCATTGCACTCCAGCCTGGGCGAAGAAGCAAGACTTCGTCTCAAAAAATATATATATATAAATAAATGTAAATAAACGTAGTGGACCACGCTTTGAAGTTGCCCTTCCTGTTCCTTCTACCTGCTGCTCTTCCCCTCAACAGTCGTGCTAGCATTATTAGCTGGGTATGTGAGTGTGCAGGGGTGAGATGGCCGGAGATTTAGCTTAAAAAGAGCTACCTTTTTGTCCTTTTACCTCCTACACAAACTTAAAAAAAATTATTTTCAGTGTCAAAGTTGGGGATTTTGGAAGGGAAAAAAATGTTGCAAAAGCTTCTGTTTTACACCATAAACCATAGAGTGGAACTGCTTGCACCAGAACTAATTTTTTCATACAGAAGAGCAGTAAAAGTCTGAGCCATGGGCAAAGAGGGGAGACTAAAGAAGGAGGGTAGGCCAGGCACAGTGGCTCCTGACTGGAATCCCAGCACTTTGGGAGGCCAAGGCAGGTGGATCACCTGAAGTCTGGGGTTTGAGACCGGCCTGGCCAACATGGTGAGACCCTGTCTCTAGTAAAAACAAAAAAATTAGCTGGGCATGGTGGTGTGTGCCTGTAGTTTCAGCTACTTGGGAGGCTTAGGCATGAGAATCGCTTGAACCCAGGAAGCAGAGATCCCACCATTGCACTCCAGGCTGGGCGACAGAGCGAGACTCTGTCTCAAAAAAAAAAAGGAGGGTAGGAGAGACAGGTTTGCTGTCCCACTGGAACCTTGGTCACAGCAGCCACACTAAGGCCAGTTATGGAGATGTAACCACCCAAGGGGTTCACCTTGCCTGCTGCCTAGACAGAGCCGACTTATCAAGATAGGAATTGCAATAGAGAAAGGGTAATTTATGCAGAGCTGGCTGTGCGGAGACCAGAGTTTTATTATTACTTAAATCAGTCTCCCTGAGCATTCGGGGATCAGAGTTGGTTTTTTCTTTCTTTTCTTTTCTTTTCTTTTTTTTTTTTTTTGAGATGGACTCTTGCTCTGTTGCCCAGGCTGGAGTGCAATGGCACAATCTCGGCTACTGCAACCTCCACCTCCTGGGTTCAAGTGATTCTCCTGCCTCAGCCTCCTGAGTAGCTGGGATTACATGCACGCGCCACCATGCCCAGCTAATTTTTGTATTTTTAGTAGACACAGGGCTTCACCATGTTGGTCAGGCTGGTCTCAAACTCCTGACTTCATGATCCGCCTGCCTTGGCCTCCCAAAGTGCTGAGATTACAGTGTTTTTTTTTGTTTTGTTTTGTTTTTGTTTTTGTTTGTTTGTTTTTGTCTGAGACAGAGTCTCGCTTTGTCGCCCAGGTTGGAGAGCAATGGTGCAATCTTGGCTCACTGCAAGCTCCGCTTCCCGGGTTCATGCCATTCTCCTGTCTCAGCCTCCAGAGTAGCTGGGATTACAGGTGCCCACCACCAAGCCCAGCTAATTTTTTGTATTTTTAGTAGAGACGGGGTTTCACCGTGTTAGCCAGGATGGTCTCCATCTCCTGACCTCGTGATTCACCTGCCTCGGCCTCCCAGAGTGCTGGGATTCCAGGTGTGAGCCACAGAGTTTTTACAGATAATTTGGCGGGTAGGGGCTTGTGGGCAGCGCTGATTGGTCAGGTTGGAGATGGAATCATAGGGGGTCGAAGTGAGCTTTTCTTGCTGTCTTCTGTTCCTGGGTGGGATGGCAGAACTGGTGGAGCCAGATTACTCATCTGGGTGGTGTCAGCTGATCCATCAAGTGCAGGGCCTGCACAATATCTCAGGCACTGAACTTGGGTTTTATAAAAGTGATGTTACCCCCAGGAGCAATCTGGGGAAGTTCAGACTGTTGGAGCCAGAGGCTGCACAGCCCCTAAACTGTCATTTCTAATCTTGTAGCTAATTTGTTAGTCCTGCAAAGTCAGACTGGTCCCCAGGAAAGAAGGGGGTCTTTTTGGGAAAGGGCTGTTATCAGTTTTGTTTCAGAGTCAAACCATGAACTGAATTATTTCCCAAAGTTAGTTCAGTCTATGCCCAGGATGAGCAAGGACAGCGTGAAGTCGGTTAGGTCTGATTTCTTTCACTGTCATAATTTTCTGTTATAATTTTGGAATGATGGTTTCAGAGACACAAAGGAGGATGCATTTGACAACATAACTTTGGGGTCAGCTGTAAGTGCTCCCCCTTGATGGTATAATCGCCTGACAGGCTCTTCTTTCAGCTACACAGATAGAGCCAATTTACTGAGACAATGGTATTGCAGTAAAAATAGCTAATTTCCGCAAGGCTAGCCACATGGAAGGACTGGAGTTTATCACTCAAATCAGTCTCCTTGAAAATTCAGAGACTAGGGTTTCGTATGGATAATTTGGCGAGAAGGGGGCTAGGGAATGGGGGAATCCTCATTGTTTGCACTGGGGATGAAATCCTAGGGGGCTGGAGCTATCTTCTTGTGCTGCGTCAGTCCCTGGGTGGGATCATGTGACCAGCTGAGCCCTTTTACCAGTCACAGTGGCACCAGCTGGTCCATCACAATACAGGATTGGAAAGATACCTTGAACACCAATCTTAGGTTTTCCAATAGTGATGTTATCTATAGGAGAAATTGGGGAGGTTATAAATCTTATGACCTCTGGAAAAATGGCTGGTTATCACTGAAGTAAGCCTACATTTTAGCAGAGTTCATATTCCTCACATAAGCCTATTCTTTGGTTGTTTATTAGTTTTACAAAGGTGGTTTAGTCCATGAACAAGGGTTAGTTGTTGGGAAGGGGCTTTTATCATTTTTTTAAAGTTAAACTTAGGGTCGGGCGAAGTGGCTCACACCTGTGATCCTAGCACTTTGGGAGGCTGAGGCAAGCAGATCATGAGGTCAGGAAATCAAGACCAGCCTGGCCAACATGATGAAACCCCATCTTTACTAAAAATACAAAAAAAAATTAGCCAGGTGGATGGTGCACACCTGTAGTCCCAGCTACTTGGGAGGCTGAGGCAGGAGAATCGCTTGAACCCGGGAGGCAGAGCTTGCAGTGAGCTGAGATCGCGCCACTGACTCCAGCCTGGGTGACAAAGTGAGACTCCGTCTCAAAAAAAAAAAAAAAGTTAAACTAATGCTGGGTGCAGTGGCTCACACCTATAATCCCAGTGCTTTGAGAGGCCTAGGCAGGAGGATCGCTAGAGCCCAGGAGTTCGAGACCAGCCCGAGCAACGTAGAGGTACCCCCATCTCTACAAAAATTAAAAAATACCCATGCATGAGGGCACTTCTTATAGTCCCAGCTACTCAGGAGCCTGAGGCTGGAGGATTGCTTGAGGCCAAGAGTTGGAGGCTGCAGTAAGCCATGATCTGGCCACCGCAATCCAGCTTGGATAACGAAGTGAGACCCAGTCTCAAAAAAAAAAAAAAATTAAATGAAATTCCTTCCATAGTTAACTTGGCCAATATCCAGGAATGAACAAGGGCAGCTTGGAGGTTAGAAGTAGGATGGAGTCAGTTAGGTCAGATTTCGCTCACTGTTGTATTTGCAAAGGCAGTTTCAGTCTCCACCCACTCTTGGGAGTATCATCAGAGAGTGACAGTCAGGGTGAGGCATGCCAGCTACTGCAATGAGCAAGCTCACTGTGTCTGTGTGTGCAACAACCGCCCAACACTGTCTATTCCAGATGCCTCTCCCTCTGGTCCTCTTGCTTCCAGCTCGTGTTCAGAAACCCTTCTGAACAGTCTCAGAGGGATCCCCCTCCTCCAGGCAGCACGGCTTCCAAGGCCTTCCTACCTCATTCTGGAGGCCTCCGTCCAATGACATAGCATCTCTAGCCAGCTCTGCAGAGGAGCTGCCCTGGTGGCTTGCTGGGCCAGAGGAGTTATCAGAACCTGGTGGGGGGGCTACAGTGATTACTAGAGCCATTCCCTGGGGACATTTCACAGTCTGTGGGAGGCTTATTCCAGGTTCCTTCCATCGGCCTCACCCTTAGAGCCTCCCTGGGGGATTGCAGTGCACGTCTTCTTTGGCTTCTATGATACCCTCTCTTCCCTGGCTCTCCTCCCACTTCTTTTGCTTTGTTTATTTAAAAAATGTTTTTTTTTTAAAGATGCAAAGTCTTGTCCTGTTGCCCAGGCTACAGTGCAGAGGTGCAATAATAGCTCACTGCAGGCTTGACCTCCCAGGCTCAAGTCATCCTCCCACCTCGGTCTCCTGAGTAGCTGGGACTACAGCTATGCACCACCATGCCAGGGTAATTTTTAATTTTTTTTTTAGAGATAGGGTCTCGTGCCAGGCCCGGTGGCTCACGCCTGTAATCCCAGCACTTTGGGAGGCTGAGGTGGGCAGATCATGAGGTCAGGAGATCGAGACCATCCTGGCTAACATGGTGAAACCCCGTCTCTACTAAAAATGCAAAAAATTAGCCGGGCATGGTGGTGGGTGCCTGTAGTCCCGGCTACTCGGCAGACTGCGGCAGGAGAATGGCGTGAATCCGGGAGGCGGAGCTTGCAGTGAGCCGAGATGGCGCCACTGCATTCCAGCCTGGGCGATAGAGCGAGACTCTGTCTCAAAAAAAAAAAAAATGGCCGGGCGCGGTGACTCAAGCCTGTAATCCCAGCACTTTGGGAGGCC
>NW_016829485.1:144563-154713 GCF_001698545.2 Rhinopithecus bieti | reverse complement strand
AAAAAAAAAAAAAAAAAAAAAAAAAAAAAAAAAGAGATAGGGTCTTGCTATGTTGTTCAGGCTGGTCTCAAACATCTGGCCCCAAGCGATCCTCCAGCCTCAGCCTCCTAAAGTGCTGGGATTACAGGCATGACCCAAAGTGCCCAGCCTTGCTCCTACTCCTGTGGACATCCTCCCTCGGCTTTCTTTGCCAGCTCCTTCTTCTGCTGGTCCCAGGAAGTTGGAGAGCCTCAGCCTCTTCTCTCGTCATATAGTCTTGCTCTTCCTAAGGAATTGCATCCATTCTGAGTGACCTTGCACAACTGTAACTGCAGCTTTGTGACTAAAATTTCCTTCTCCTTCCTTTGCATACACGTTCCCTTGAATCTGCACCCGGAGATGGCTGCCAGGGAGGAATTCTATTAATAGATTTGTCTTTGAGTCTGGGAAATGAAGGACACGCATCAAAAGTTCCTACCATGCCCCAAGCATCTCATGTTCTCACTCTTGCACCTTCATTCATCCTGGGTTGAATTTTTTTTTTTTTTTTTTTTTTTTGAGATGGAGTCTCACTCTGTCGCCCAGGCTAGAGTGCAGTGGCGTGATCTCTGCTCACTGCAACCTCTGCCTCCAGGGTTCAAGCGATGCTCCTGCCTCACCCTCTTGAGTAGCTGGGACTACAAGCACCCACCACCACACCCGGCTGATGTTTTATGTTTTTAGTAGAGACGGGTTTCTCCATGTTGGCCAGGGTGGTCTCGAACTCTGGACCTCAGGTGATCCACCCGCCTAGGTCTCCAAAAGTGCTGGGATTACAGGCATGAGCCACCGTGCCCAGCCCTGGGTTGAATCTTAATTTGAAGAGGTATTTTTGACACATTCCTTGCATCACTCCAGATATCACTTATTAGTGTGTCCACTGATTGATTGCTCACCTGGCCAGCATCCATGTACCTTCCTGGTAGTGCCCACACATCCTTCAAGAATCTAGCCCCTCCCCTGAGCAACTCATGTGCTTTGGGGGAAACTGATCCTCTGCAGCTTCAGCAGGAAGCCTTGTTTTACCCAAGACAAAGGGCACATTCCATTTTCCTGGTGACATCATGGTTCACGGGTGAGTCTATGACCCAAGCCAGCTTAATCACACTGAATGTCAGTACTCCTACTTGGACCTGGAGGGAGACCTCCCCACTCTCCCTTCATTGGATGTGGGTGTGGAAGCACGAAGCCCCAGCTACGGCTGGTGGCCATCCCATCATCAGGAGGAAAGCTGGTCTTCAGACAAAGCCGATCTTCCAGGCAGAGTGAGGGACAAAAGGACATTGGTTCTTGATGATGCCATTGGGCTGCTGGTTCAAGTCATTCCTGAAGCAGCATCATTTCTGGACATTCCAATGACAGGGACCAAGATGTCTCTTTGGTTGTTTAATCTACTTTGAAGGCTGGGCGTGGTGGCTCACATCTCTAATACCAGCACTTTGGGAGGCTGAGGCAGGTGGATCACCTGAGGTCAGGGGTTCAAGACCAGCCTGGCCAATGTGCCGAAACCCTGACTTTACTAAAAATACAAAAATTAGCTGAGTGTGGTGGCAAGTGCCTGCAGTCTCAGGTACTTGGGAGGTTGAGGCAGGAGAATCACTTGAATCCAGGAAGCAGAGGTTGCAGTGAGCCGAGATCCCACCACGGCACTCCAGCCCGGGCAACAGAGCAAGACTCTGTCTCAAAAAAAAAGAAAAGAAAAGAAAAAAGGCACGGGGCAGCAATTACAGTAGCGAAGGCAAAGTGGAAATTTGGGTGTAAATTGTGCACCCATACATATTGCTCCAAGCCAGCTAATAGCGACAACTATGTCCCCACCTACTGGCCACAGGAATTTTTTGGGGGGTGATATCAAGGATGTAGATTTCCTTCTGATATAAGTTATCATTTTCTTTTTTTTTTTTTTTTTTGAGACGGAGTCTCGCTCTGTCGCCCGGGCTGGAGTGCAGTGGCCGGATCTCAGCTCACTGCAAGCTCCGCCTCCCAGGTTTACACCATTCTCCTGCCTCAGCCTCCCAAGTAGCTGGGACTACAGGCGCCCGCCACCTCGCCCGGCTAGCTTTTTGTATTTATTAGTAGAGACGGGGTTTCACCGTGTTAGCCAGGATGGTCTCGATCTCCTGACCTCGTGATCCGCCCGTCTCGGCCTCCCAAAGTGCTGGGATTACAGGCTTGAGCCACTGCGCCCGGCCAAGTTATCATTTTCTTTTCATTCATTCAGTTGATACATTTTTATTGGGCATCTACAATGAGCTAGGTGCTAAAATAGTTGCTACTGATATAACAGTAAGCCAACACAGACCCAGTCCTTTTTTTTTTTTTTTTTTTTTTTTTGAGACAGGGTCTTGCTCTGTTGCCCAGGCTGAAATGCAGTGGCACAATCATGGTTCACTGCAGTCTCAAATTCCTGGGCTCAAGCAATCCTCCTGCCTCTGCCTCCCCAAGTAGCTGAGACTACAGGTGTACACCACACCTAACTCATTTAAAACTTTTTTGTAGCAGTGAGGTCTCATTAGTTTGCTCAGCCTTGTGTTAAACTCCTGGCCTCAAAGGATCAGCCCTCCTCAGCCTCCCAAAGTGTTGGGATTACCGGTATGAGCCACCATGCACAGCTCAAAAATACTTTTATGTTCCTTTCCTTCTTTTTTTTTTTTTTTTGAGACAGAGTCTTGCTCTGTCTCCCAGGCTGGAGTGCAGTGGCGCGATCTCCGGCTCACTGCAAGCTCCGCCTCCTGGGTTCACGCCTTTCTCCTGCCTCAGCCTCAGGATTAGCTGGGACTACAGGCACCCACCACCCTGCCTGACTGATTTTTTTTTTTTTTTCAGTAGAGTCGGGGTTTCACCGTGTTAGCCAGGATGGTCTCGATCTCCTGACCTCGTGATACGCCTGCCTCGGCCTCCCAAAGTGCTGGGATTACAGGCGTGAGCCACCACGCCTGGCCATTCCTTTCTTTCTTCTTAATGTCTCCATGGCAAAATTCCTCAGGGCCAATAAATCACTGATTGTAAACAAGCATCATGTGTGTTGTGCCTTTTGCAAGCGTAGCTACGAAGTCCTGTATCCCATTTCCAAAGTATAGCATCCATCATTCCCTTGGGAGCAAGAGATCGTGGTGTAAAGCTGGTTGATCCTGTCAACTGATCTCGCAGCAGGTAAAAAACTGATACTGCAGGTCCAGTTTCAGCAGCTGACAGGAGGGTTTAGCAACACTCCAGAGAGGAATTCTTTGCTCCATGTATCACAAGCAATGCAATCCTTTTGATCACACTTGAATTAAATTTTTGGTTTTAAGCTTAAATAGTCTGTTTTCGCCTATGCTATTTATAAAATGCAGGTGCCAAGGTTTGCGCTTGGAGGTTTTAAAGAAGAGGCAAAAAAATCAAACACACCTAGGTTTCAGGAACTGACCAGGTACTGGGTGGTTAAACTTTTTTTTTTTTTTTTTTTTTTTTTTTTTTTTTTTTTTTTAAACAGGGTCTTGTTTTGTGGTCCAGGCTGGAGTGCAGTGGTGTGATCCTAACTCACTGCAGCCTTGACCTCCTGGGCTCAAACAATCCTCCCACCTCAGCCTCCCAAGTAGCATGTGCATGCCGGCACACCCGGCTAATTTTTAAATGTTTTGTACAGACAAGGTCTCCATATGTTGCCCAGACTGTTCCCTAACTCCTGGGCTCAAGCGATCCTCCCACAAGGCCTCCTAAAGTGCTGGAATTATAGGCATGAGCCTTGGTTTTTCAATTCTGGGTCCATAAATTTATGAAGACCTTGGATACAATGTACACAGGAGAAGGCATCCTGTTGGTAAGGAGTTTCATAAAAAGGAAAAGAAAAAGCATCAAGAAGCTGACATAGGTAGCAACGAGACAGGAAAAGAGAAGAGCTTTAAGGCCAGTGTTTGGAGATCAGACATTTCCCCTCAAAGGAGGACAGGCCTGGCTCAGGTCTTTAGAGGCATCAAGAATAGACCCTGGCCTCAGCTGATTCAGAGACGGTCAGAGCAAAGGACACCCCACAGGGCCTTCTCAGGGCTATGTTTGGAAGCAGCTCTTATTACCCCAAGGCTGCCTAGCATCAAACAGTGTTCCCTTTTATCCTCAAGGTTTGTGGTCAAGTACTTGTCACTGCCCCAGGGGGAAGATATTTAGGGCTGTACTGAGCAAGATGTCCTTGTCATCAGGAGGAAGGACACATGTGGAGCGGAATCTGACTGATGGGTACACATTGCGCTTTCTGCCCGCTTCTGCAACAGAAGATGCTGGAATTGTTCAGCTAGATCCCAACAGTGTGGGTGGCTGAAAGCAAACTCTGTCCACCACGCAGACACAGTCTGAGAGCCCCCTAAGTGTGACTGCCCTGGGCCACCCGGATCCCCCTGCTGGGCTCTGAGCAGGGACATGACCGGGCTCTGTTCAGGCCGCAGGGCAGCTTAGTCCCTGTCACAGCCCCAGTGTCATCGCCCCCACCAGTCCCAGGTCGGTCCTCCTGTAAGTCTCCTGGCAATATTGCTCTAAAATCCCACTTCCAGCCCAGTTCAGGGACTCACGCCTGTAATCTCAACACTCTGGGAGGCCGAGGTGGGAGGATCACTTGAGCCCAGGAGTTCGAGATCAGCTTGGGCAACATAGTGAGACACCTGTCTCTATAAAAAAAGAAACAAAAAAAAATTAGACGGGTATGGTGGCATGCACCTGTGGTCCCAGCTACTTGGGAAGCTGAGGCAGGAGGCATAGCTTGAGCCCAGGAGTTGGAGGCTGTAGTGAGCTATGATAACGCCATTGCACTCCAGTTTGGGCGACAGAGTGAGGCTGTTTCTGAATCTCGAAGGAATACATAAGCAAATAAGAAAAAATATGATACAATACAATACAATTTCTGAATGAATGAATACAGAAGCAAATAAGAAAAAATACAATGCAATGCAATGCAATGCAATGCAATACAATACAATACAATACAATACAATACAATACAATACAATACAATACAATACAATACAATACAATCACACTTCCCAGCGGTTACACCCGGCCACGGAGGTCCCCAGGCTGGCTGCGAGGGCGCCGGGGAGGTCACTGTTAGTCCAGCCCTGCAACCAGCAGAGGCCCTCGCACACTTCCGCCGGAAGTCAGCCCCGCAGGGGCGTCGCGCTGATGTCACTAGCCCGCAGGAAGTCTTGTGTCGCGCCCGGGAGGCGCCAGAGCCCAGCGGCGGGGGGTAAGGCCGCCTCCGCGGGGCTGTGGGAAGCTTGGGCTGTCCCAGGACCGTCAGTCTCCTCCTCTGACCCTCCCTTACCCCTTGTGTGTGGGGCCGCCGTCCCACCGCCACCTCGCCCAAGTCCGGGGTCGCCCCGGTGTCCCCTCAGAGCCTGCTGCACTCCACGTCCCCCTACCAGGGCTCCAGCCCCCAGGGAAAGCTCCGGCCAGGTGCCTTGGATGCGGGTAGCTTCGGGAGGCCCTAATGGGGAGGGGCAGGGAGAGACCCGAGGCTACCGACTTGGCTTATTTCTTCTCAACTAGCTGTTTCTCTCAAAGTCTTTATTATTATTATATTTTGAGAAGGCTTTTGGCTCTTGTTTCCCAGGCTGGACACTGCAACCTCCGCCTCCCGGATTCAAGCAATTCTGCCTCAGCCTCCCTGGTAGCTGGGATTTTAGGCATGCGCCATCACGCCTGGCTAATTATTTTGGTATTTAGTACAGACGGAGTTCACCATGTTGGTCAGGCTGGTCTCGAACTCCTGACCTCAGGTGTTCCACCCGCCTCGGCCTCCCAAAGTGCTGAGATTACATGCATGAGCCACAGCGCCTAGCCTGTTTTATTATTTTTAGAGATGGGGTCCAGCTTTGTGGTGGCCTAGGCTGGAGGGTAGTGGCACGATAACAGCTCACTGTCAACCTTGACCTCTTGGGCTCAAGCGATCCTTCCACCTCAGCCTCCCAAGTAGCTGGGACCACAGGTGCGTGCCACCACGTCCCGCTGATTTTTAAATTTTTATGTAGAGACAGTGGTCTCACTATGTTGCCCAGGCTGGTCTCGAACTCTTAGCCTCAAGGGATCCTCCTGCCTTGGCCTCCCAAAGATTTGGGAGCCGGCCTGAGCAACTTAGTCTGGACCATTTCTCCCAAAGTCTTACCCATTTGTTCTGGGGGTGCTGAAAATCCCCTGCTTCCAAATCCTTTTCCACAACGTATTCTGCCTTTGACTGGTACTGTTGTTTTATTATGTGGGTGTCCGATTGATCTGTCCCTGCAGTCACATCCAGGCTCCTGGAAGAACAATGTCCAGCAGCTGCCGGTCGTGCCAGGCGCACACTGCACCCAAGAGGAACTGCTGTTTGAATTATCTGTGAATGTTGGGAGGAGGAATGCCAGAGCTGCCAACTGAAAATTATCCAACCAAAAGAAATGTAGGCTGGGCACCCTGAACCACCCCGTGAGAACTGCTGCTGTTTGTTTGCTCTCACCTATCATGTCATGAATAGTTTCTTGTTTATCTCACTTGGAATTCTAGCCCAGAATCATATCTGCTAAGGTCAAAAGTAACCAGTTCGGGTATCTTTTTGTGTGTGTTTTTGAGACAGGGCCTCATGCTGTCGCCCAAGCTTGAACTCCTGTCCTCAAGCAATCCTCCCACCTCAGCATCCTAAGTATTGTGGACCACAGTCATGTGCAACCACACCTGTCTAATTTTTGTATTTTTTGTAGAGATGGGGGTCTCGCTTTGTTGCCCAGGCTGGTCTTGAACTCCTGGGTTCAAGTGATCCTCCCGCCTCAGCCTTCCAAAGTGCTGGGATTGCAGGCATGAGCCCCTATGGCCGGCCAATTCCAGTACCTTTTTTTTTTTTTCTATTTTTTTTTTTAAACCACTACACTATGGAAAATAATTCCAGTATCCCCAGGCGCAGTGGCTCACGCCTGTAATCCCAGCACTTTGGGAGTCCGAGGCAGGAGGATCACAAGGTCAGGAACATCCTGGCCAACTCGGTGAAACCCCGTCTCTACTAAAAATACAAAATATTATGCCCGGGTGTGGTGGTCATGCGCCTGTAATCCCAGCTAACTCGGGAGGCCGAGGCAGGAGGAATCGCTTGAACCCGTGGAAGTCGCGAGTTGCAGTGAGCCAGGATTGGCGCCCTGCCACCCAACAGCCTGGTGACAGAACGAGACCCATCTCAAAAAAAAAAAAAAAAAAAAAAGAATTCTAGTATCCAGGTGTCCAGTGTCTTCTTTTTCTTTTCCTTTTTTTTTTTTTTTTTTTGAGACAGAAGTCTCACTCTGTCGCCCATGGCTGGAGTACAGTGGCATGATCTCAGCTCACTGCAACCTCCGCCTCCTGGGTTCAAGTGTTCAAGCGATTCTCCTGCCTCAGCCCCCTGAATAGCTGGGATTACAGGCATGTGCCACATGCCTGGTTAATTTTTGTTTTTAGTATAGACGGGGGTTTCACCATGTTGGTGGCTGAAACCACCAGGCTGGTCTCAAACTCCTGACCTCATGATCCACCTGCCTTGGCCTCTGAAAGTGTTGGGATTACAGGTGTGAGCCACCATGCTCGGCCACAGTATCCAGTATTTTAACACAGGCCTGTGTGTTGTCTCTGGTTCCAGAGGGTGATTCCTGAGAGCTGTGGCCAGTGTCCTGGAGGGATGCTTCTTAGGACAGGATGCCTGATTCTGGGTGCAGGGCTCCTGACTGCCTCTAGGAGATGCTTGTTCTCCAGGCATTGTCAGCAGATTCTTGGGGGGAAAATCCTGTATCTTTGTGAATATTTAAGGAAGTAAAAGAATGATTCGTGCCTGGGGGCAAGGAAGGTGGATGCAATTTCTTTCTTAGTTTATTTTGCATTTGCAGGTTGGAGATGCTTCAAAGGCAGGCCACAGTGTTAGAGTGTTAGATTCAAAATTTTTCTCTTGGGCCGGTGCAGTGGCTCACTCCTGTACTCCCAGCACTGTGGGAGGCTGAGGCAGGCGGATCACCTGAGGTCAGGAGTTCGAGACCAGCCTGGCCAACATGGTGAAACCTCGTCTCTACTAAAAATACAAAAATTAGCCAGGTATGGGGCACGTGCCTGTAATACCCCCTCTAGGGAGGCTGAGACAGGAGAATTGCTTGAACCCGGGAGGCGGAGGTTGCGGTGATCCAAGATTGCGCCACTGCACTCCAACCTGGGTAACAAGAGCCAAACTCCGTCTCCAGAAAAAAAAAAAAATTTTTTTAATTGAGGCAGGGTCTCACTATGTTGCCCAGGCTGGTCTCGAACTCTTGCGCTCAAGTGATCTGCCCACCTCTGCCTCCCAAAGTGCTGGGATTACAGGCACGGGCCACCACACCTGGCCCAGAATTTTTATCTTGATGGAGGGAGCTCAGGACCATTTGGGAGGCCCCAGTGAGAGGCAGCAGGCCTCTGTTGTGTGTGCCTGAGGATTGGTGAATTCTGCTTTGTTTGTTGATTTTTCTGGTTTTTGCTTTGAGACGTCATTAAAGTCTAGATGAATTCTGTTTTGGTGGCCATTTGGGAGTTTATTTCTGAGAATGTGTGCCATGGAAGAAATCTCAGTAGCAGATAGTCACACTCTTCCTGTTCCTTTGTAGCCCCAGGATGGACTTTCTGGTCCTCTTCTTGTTCTACCTGGCTTCGGTGGTGATAGGTCTTGTTCTTATCTGCGTCTGCTCGAAAACCCATAGCTTGAAAGGCCTGGCCAGGGGAGGAGCACAGGTAAGGATGATCCTTGAATAGCACTGGAATTTGAATACTGTGCTAGTCTAAGAGACTCACCGGTTTTGCTACAGGACAAAAAGGAGATGCCAGGCCGGATGCAGTGGCTCACACCTGTAATCCCAGCTACTCAGAAGGCTGAGGCAGGAGGATCCCTTGAGCCAGGAGTTTGAAGTTGCAGTGAGCTATGATCACACCACTGCACTCCAGCCTGGACTACAGAGTGAAACCCTGTCGCAACAACCACAAAAAAGATGCCACTCAACGTCATTGATGGATTGATTTCACTGACGGCAGTTGTGGGACATTCCATAGCCTCTGTCTGTGTGTGTTTTTTGTTCCTGCTGAAAGTCCTCTTGCGGTGGTGCTTTGAGAGAAGAGGTTGCTGTTTTCCTCTGGATTAGATGCCTGTGATTGGGCATGGATGTGAGCAGGGTCCACCTGGGGGACTTGATGGGTGACTCTGGGGGATGTATGAGCAGAAAGCTCAGCATTGACTGGCCCCCCTCCTTCAGGGATCAAAGTGAGCAAAACGGGGCAAGCAGCCTATGGAAAGGCATTGACTTGGGAGGGACCTGGGCCAAGCCCAGTGATCTGGGTGTGGACGCTGGAACCTGGGATTGAATCCAGGCCGGGGAAGCAGCGGCCTTCACATTAACATTCCGCGACCCATCCCCTCTGCTCACCTCGCTTTCCCTGAAGACCCTGACAGGTGCCTTCTTCAGAGTCAGACTAGAAATGGAACTGGCCTGAAAGGAAGACCAGTAGAAATAATTCCCCTCTTTATTCTCTGCTAAATCACTTCTTTACCCATATACGGAAACCAAACTTCCTCTCACGCAGATTGCCAGCTGTATGTGGAGTGTCTGATTTGTTTGGGAGTGGAGAAGTGAGAAGTGAAATGGAGTCTTTCCCTTTCCTTTTGTTTCAGATATTTTGCTGTATAATTCCAGAATGTCTTCAGAGAGCCATGCACAGATTGCTTCACTACCTTTTCCACACGAGGTATTTCTATTTCAGAGTTTAAATATTCTCCTCTTTTCTGCTTTGATTATTAATTGTTGAGATCCTCCAGCTTCAGGAAGCTCCTCGTGGTTTCCAGCATGGTGAGGGAAAGAAGGCCAGAAAGAATCATGAGTCCTGAGTTGGGAGCCTCTACTCATAGTTCTGCCATTTGAGACAGAGGTTTTAACTTGTCTACTTTTTTTTTTTTTTTTTTTTTTTTTTTTTTTTTTTGAGACGAAGTCTTGCTCTGTGCCCCAGGCTTGAGTGTAGTGGTGCGATCTTGGCTCACTGCAAGCTCCGCTCCCCCCGTCCCCCGCCCCGGGTTCACGCCATTCTCCTGCCTCAGCCTCCCGAGTAGCTGGGACTACAGGCGCCCGCCTCGTCGCCCGGCTAGTTTTTTGTATTTTTTAGT
>NW_016829485.1:121614-141805 GCF_001698545.2 Rhinopithecus bieti | reverse complement strand
AAAACCCTAAATAGAAATAGTTTTTTAAAATGTTTTCCAAAATGTAACTGTGCTTGGAGACAGTTTTAATCAGGATGTTATTTAACCTAACATATGTAAAATATCATTTTAACATGTAATCAATGTAAAAAATTCTTCATGAGGTAGTTTATATTCTCTTTTTCATACTAAGCCTTTGAAATTTGGTGTGTATTTTACATTTACAGCACATCTTGATTTGGACACTAAATTTTCATGTGGAAATATTTGTGTATTTAGATTTAATAAAATGTACAGTTGAAAAAGTAGACTCACAGGTGCAAGTTATATCCATACATTCTTAAAAGTTTTCCAATATCTGAAATTGGTACCAAAAAAATCATTTTCCTTTACCATCCATGTCTACGTTGACATAATGATTCATCTTAATCAGAAGAATTGACTTGACTTTAAAGCAGGAACATCAGTTTTAAAACATGTCTATCCCAGTCAAGTAAATTAACACCAACTCTTCTGTTGCCTCCATATTCACACTGAATTCAAAGGAGTATTGTAGTAAAAAACAACTGTAAATTTGTCAATATTGACAAAATGTCCTTTCCATTTTTTGGTTTGGTTTTTGAGATGGGGTCTCACTCTGTTAACCCAAGCTGGAGTGCTGTGGTGCGATCATAGCTCACTCTAGCCTTGACCTCCTGTGCTCAAATGATCCTCCCGCCTAGCCTCTGAGTAGCCGGGATCCCAGGTCCATGCCACCACCTCAGATTTTTCTATTAGCCAGATTGCAAGTGCTCAATACCCACATTTGGCTGGCAGCTCCTGTACTGGACACTGCACTTCCAAAAGCTTAGTTTGGAACTAAGCAGTGCCATTTCCCTCTGATTATGCATCCAGTGGTCAGACTGTGAAAATCTCAGCAGGTGTGCGGTGTCCTTGTCTCATCAAGCACCATCTCAGCACATGCCCCCTCGTTTCTGTGCAGGTGTGTGTAACTGGTGTGTGCACCGTTTCGACCATCACTGTGTTTGGGTGAACAACTGCATCGGGGCCTGGAACATCAGGTACTTCCTCATCTACCTCTTGACCTTGACGGCCTCGGCTGCCACTGTCGCCATTGTGAGCACCACTTTTCTGATCCACTTGGTGGTGATGTCAGATCTATACCAGGAGACTTACGTTGATGACCTCGGACACCTCCATGTTATGGACACAGTCTTCCTTATTCAGGTAATTATGCTGTAGGTTTCTGACTTCAAGTTTCAGAATTGCAAAAAGGACATTTATTTCCCCAGTAAAAGCATAAAGTTAGGTGGGGCGCGGTGGCTCACGCCTGTAATCCCAGCACTTTTGGAGGCCGAGGTGGGAGGATCGCATGAGGCCAGGAGTTCAGGACCAGCCTGGGCAACATCTAAATGTCCATCAACAGATGATTGAATAACTGGTCTCCTGTAGAGACCTTGTCTGTACAAAAAATACAAAAATGAGCCGGGGCCGGTGCAGTGGTTCATGCCTGTAATACTACCACTTTGAGAGGCCAAGGCAAGCAGATTGCCTGAGCTCAGGAGTTTGAGACCAGCCTGGATAACATGATGAAACCCCATCTCTACTAAAATACAAACAATTAGCTGGGTGTGGTGGCACATGCCCATAGTTCCAGCTACTCGGGAGGCTAAGGCACAAGAATCACTTGAACCCGGGAGGGAGAGGTTGCAGTGAGCCGAGATTGCACCACTGCACCCCAGCAAGACCCTGTCTCAGAAACTAACAAATGTGAAGTTTTTCCTTTTTCTAAACTGATATAAAATTCACATATTGGGCCAGCCACAGTGGCTCACAGCTGTAATCCCAGCACTTTGAGAGGCCAAGGTGGGCAGATCACCTGAGGTCAGGAGTTCAAGACCAGCCTGGCCAGCATGGTGAAACCTCGTCTCTACTAAAAATGCAAAAAAGTTAGCCGGGCATGGTGGCCACCACCTGTAATCCCAGCTACTCGGGAGGCTGAGGCAGGAGAATCACTTGAACCCAGGAGGCGGAGGTTGCAGTGAGCCGAGATCGCACCACTGTACTCCAGCCTGGCCAACAAGAGTGAAAGAGCGAAACTCCATCTCAAAAAAAAAAAAAAATTACCATATCATAAAATTCACCCTTTAAAGTATACCACAGTGGTATGAGTGTATTCACAGACCTGTGCAACCCTCACCACTGTCTAATTTCAGAACTTTTCATCATCCCCATTCCCTCCTGCACTAGACCCAGGTAATCACTAATCTACTTTCTGTCTTTTGGGATAGGCCTTTTCTGGACACTTCATGTAAATGGAATCGTGCAATATATGGTCTTTTCCCCGGCTTCTTTCTTGTGGCACAAGGTTTTCAGGGTTAATTCACGTAGCACGAATCTACTTTATTCCTTTTGTTTGTTTGGGACGGAGTCTCGCTCTTGTTGCCCAGACTAGAGTGCAATGGTGCGATCTCGGCTCACTGCAACCTCTACCTCTTGGATTGAAGAATTCTCCTGCCTCAGTCTCCTAAATAGCTGGGATTACAGGCACGAGCCACCACACCTGCCTAATTTTTGTATTTTTAGCAGAGAAGGGGTTTTACCACGTTGGCCAGGCTGGTCTTGAACTCCTGACCTTAAGCGATCCACCAACCTCAGCCTCCCAAAGTGCTGGGATTATAGGCGTGAGCCTCCATGCCCGGCCTTACTTCATTCTTTTTTATGGCTGAATAGTATTCCATTGTTTGGATAGACTGAATTTTAATTATTTGTTCATCAGTTCATGGACATTTCGGTGTTTTCACTTTTGGCTGTTTTGAATAATACTGCTGTGAACATTCATGTACAAGTTTTTTGTGTGGACATATGTTTTATGTTTATAAAACATGTTTTATGTTTATGTTTTTATGTTTTATGTTTAAAAACATATGTTTTATGTTTATATTTCTCTTGGGTAAATTCCACCTAGAAGTGGAACTGCTGGGTCGTATAGTAACTTTTTTTTTTTTTTTTTTTTGAGACAGAGTCTCACTCTGTCACCTAGGCTGGAGTACAGTGGTACCAGCACAGCTCACTATGATCTGAAACTCCTGGGCTCAAGTGCTCCCACCTTGGCCTCCCAAAGTGCTGGGATTACAGGTGTGAGCCACCATGACTGGCCCAGAATAACTCTTGATTTGAGGCCTTTATATGATAATGACAGTTAATCTTTTGTTATACTGGTTTTTTGTTTGTGGATCTTTTGGATCTTGGGAATGGGGTTTTGGGTGTTTTTGGGTTTTTTGGTATAGAAAAGTTCAGACATTCTTTCTCATCACATCTCTTTTCTTTGTAACTTCAACTAGAAAGTCTCCTCCATCAGGAGTTTTGTTAAATGTTCTCTTTGCTTGTGACCTTCAAAAATATTAAACTTTCTAAATTCTTCATTTTGCTTATTACAAAAATAACTTACAAAACTTGAAGCAGCGCAGTTCCTATGGTCATACACCATTTACGGAGTCAGTTTCGTTTTTACCCAAACAAGATCACAGTGTAATCCTTGCATCTTGTCTTTCTCATTAGTCAATATATTAAATCTTTTCACAATCAGTACATAGAAATTGACATCATTTTTAATGGCTCCTTGTTTTCCCATTGTGTGACCATCCCAGAGTTTACCCTTCCTGATGGATGGACAGTTAACTTGTTTCTTGGCTGGGTGCAGTGGCTCACACCTGTAGTCCCAACAATTTGGAAGGCCAAGGCAGGAGGATCACTCAAGGCCAGGAGTTTGAAAGCAGCCTGGGCAACATAGCAAGACCCTGTTTCTATTGATTTTTTCTTTTTTATTTTTATTTTTTGAGACGGAGTCTCACTCTGTTGCCCAGGCTGGAGTGCAGTGGCACTATCTCGGCTCACTGCAAGCTCCACTTCCCGGGTTCATGCCATTCTCCTGCCTCAGCCTCCCGAGTAGCTGGGACTATAGGTGCCCACCACCACCCCTGGCTATTTTTTTGTATTTTTAGTAGCGACAGGGTTTCACCATGTTGGCCAGGATGGTCTCCATCTCTTGACCTTGTGATCCACCTGCCTCGGCCTCCCAAAGTGCTGGGATTACAGGCGTGAGCCACCACACCCGGCCTTTTTATTTTTATTTTTTGAGATGGAGTCTTGCTCTGTCGCCTAGGCTGCAGTGCAGTAGCAAAATCTCAGCTCATTGCAACCTTCACCGCCTGGGTTCAAGCAATTCTTCTGCCTCAGCCTCCTGAGTAGCTGGGATTACAGGCATGCGCCACCACACCCGGCTAATTTTTGTATTTTTAGTAGAGAAGGGTTTCACCATGTTGGCCAGACTGGTGTCAAACTCCTGACCTCAAGTGATCTGCCCACCTTGGCCTCACAAAATGCTGGGATTGTAGGCATGAGCCACTGTGCCTGGCCCCTGTTTCTATTTATTAAGAAAAAGAAAAAAACTTTGGAAGAGGGGTTGATAAAATCAATGATACAATGAATATCCTTGTACATCTATTTTTGGGGTTGTATTGTTTTAAGAAAGACATTGATCTCTTTTGTCCATCCGGATTTTATTTTGATGAATGAAGTCTGCATTTATTTTATAAATAGCTAACTGGAATAGCTCATTTTCCTGGGTAAACTTTCCCTTTTCCTTCAGTGTGAACACTTCCTTCATCCCACAGGAAACTTGTATGTATGGGATTATTCCTGGGCTGCTTCTCAGTGCTGTTTATGTTCAGTTTGTCACTTTTGGACACAGGTAGGTGGACTGAGGAAGCAGCGCTGGTGGCTGTGGCAGGCCCAGGGTTGGCCGGTTTTCACTCTCTCGGATGTCACAGTCCAGCTGCCTAAATCACTGCCTTTTCTCTGCCCCTAGTACCTGTTCCTGACTTTTCCACGGATTGTCTTCATGCTGGGCTTTGTCGTGGTCCTGAGCTTCCTCCTGGGTGGCTACCTGTGCTTTGCCCTGTACCTGGCGGCCACCAACCAGACTACTAATGAGTGGTACAGAGGTGACTGGGCCTGGTGCCAGCGTTGTCCCCTTGTGGCCCGGCCTCCATCAGCAGAGCCCCAAGTCCACCGGAACATTCACTCCCACGGGCTTCGGAGCAACCTTCAAGAGATCTTTCTACCTGCCTTTCCATGTCATGGGAGGAAGAAACAAGAATGACAAGTGTGTGACTGCCTTTGAGCTGTAGTTCCCGTTTATTTACACATGTGGATCCTCGTTTTCCACGCATGGCTTGTTTGTTTTGATTTCTACTGTGTTTATAAATCACTACCAGTGGGCAAGGGAGAGAGGGGAAAATGGGTGTTGACTGAGGAATCCCCTTGCTTATCTTCTTTTGAAACCGGGCATCTCTGAAGTTTTGGTGTCAAGGGAATCAAGAGATGACTTCTCAGAGATTCCAGGTGACGTTGAGACATTGGTGCCTCTAAACTCTGCGCATGTGGACAGGAGGGGCTTGCAGCTGTGTCTCTGACCTGCCTGATGTGCAGGAGGGTCTCGACTCGGCGCCTGCACGTTGTGCCTGGCTGTGCTTTCTTTTATGCCCCCTCTATTCTCCTCTCTCCCCCAGGGGATTTTCATCTCAACAACAGTGTCCTCACCCAGGCCTGCCTTCTGGCCAGTATGGGCTTGTACACCAGGCACATTCCTGCATGCGAGGCCTCCGGCCAGCCCTCATCTGTCCACATTCAAGTCTTTTCTGACTAGTTTAAATATTGTGAAAGTGAACTGCCACCTATTTCAGAGGAGAGATGACTGCCAGAAATGAGGTCTTGGTGCGGAAGGTCTTTGGAGTGGGAGGGTTCTCAAGTGCAGGTGGCAGGTGTTCTGTACCTTGCTAGGCCAAGGAGTCCGCAGCCAGAAGAGGCGGGGAAATGGGAATCAGGGGCAGGGCTCCTTCCAGGCATCTTCCTCCGTAGCTCCCCAGCTGAGAACAGATGGAAACGTGAAGATTGGTAGCTGGGGCGGCCAGGGAACCCAAGTCCGCTGGCCCAAGCCAAAGCCTGGCACCACCCCCCCATCCTTGCTGGTGGAAAGCACGGTGAAATCAACCAGCGGCAGCTCTGAACGCAACGCAGAGTCCACGAGGGAGCCTGGGCAAGTACAGAGCGGGCCCGCTCTGGCGGTTGGGCGGGCTCTGGGGGCGGGGCCGGGGGCGGGGTCCACCTGGGACCGCGGCACGCCCCTCACCGCTCGCGCCGCCAGGGGGCGCCCTCCCGAGAGCGCCCCTGGGCCGAGGCCTGCGTTTGGCCCCTGCGGGCCGCCGTCTCCGTGCCAGGCATTCGGCCGCCGTTCGGCTGCGCGGCGGCGGCGGCTCCCGCAGCTCTTAGCGGTGCCGCAGTCGGACTTTCGGGGGCCCGCTGGCCGGCGGCAGCGGCCATGGCACCCTGAGCAGGCAGGGAACAGGCAGCGGCAGGCGGGCAAGCGGGCTGGTGCCGCAGCCCAGGCCCGTGTCGCGCCTCTTTGTCTCCACGGGCAGCGGCTCAGCCCCGGGCCCCGGGCGGAAGTGAGAGGCGCTCGGCGTGGGGGCCGCGGCGGCCGCACCATGAACGACATCCGCCACTCGCTGCTGCGCCGCGACGCGCTCAGCGCCGCCAAGGAGGTGTTGTACCACCTGGACATCTACTTCAGCAGCCAGCTGCAGAGCGCGCCGCTGCCCATCGTGGATAAGGGCTCCGTGGAGCTGCTGGAGGAGTTCGTGTTCCAAGTGCCCAAGGAGCGCAGCGCGCAGCCCAAGGTGCGGCCCGAGACGGTCGGGTGCCCGGGCGCCGCAGGCAGGCAGGCGGGCCTTTTCCCCAGCGATGCAGGGCTGTGTCAAGCCGCGGGCGCCCCACGTCCAGGTGCCCCGCGCTCGGGCTTGGCCTCGCTCCTGCAGCAGCCCGCAAACCCCTCTTCGGGTCCTGCAGTGTTGCTCAGCTGCCTGTCTAGTCTGCGGGGCGTGTGACAGCCGAGTCTTGGTGTTAAAGGGACAAACTGGCGACTGCCCGCTCCCTAGAAGTCTGTTGGGCTGTTACCAAGAGGCTCATCCTGAGCCCTCCAGGAGGATGTATAATGATCTGTATAGCTTTCCTCTTACATCTTTTTCTTTTTTCTCTCTCTCCTTTTTTTTTTTCTCTCTCTCTCCTTTTTATTTTATTTTATTTTATTTTGCTGGAGTGCAGTGGTGCAATCACAGCTCACTACAACCTTGAATTCCTGGGCTCAAGTAATCCTCCCGCCTTATCCTTCTCAGTAGCTGGGACTACAGGCATGCACCACCATGCACAGCTAATTTTTGAATGTTTTGTAGAGATGGGGCCTCCCTGTGTTACCCAGGCTGGTCTCAAACTCCTGGGCTCAAGATTCTCTCCTTGGCCTCCAAAGTGTTGGAATTACAGGTGTGAGCCACAACGCCTGGCCTATATGACTTTTTTCTAAGAGTAACAGCAAAGATCTCCCTGAGACCTGAGCTTTACAAAGGGCGAAAAGTTCTATGAGGAAAAACCTTTTTTCCTGCTTTCCTTTTTTTTTTTTTTTTTTCTGGAGACGAGTCTCTGTCACCCGGCTGGAGTGCAGTGGTACAATCTCGGCTCACTGCAACCTCCACCTCCCGGGTTCAAGCGAGTCTCCTGCCTAAGCCTCCCGAGTAGCTGGGATTACAGGTGCACACCCACCATGCCCGGCCAATTTTTGTATTTTTAGTAGAGACGAGGTTTCATCACGTTGGCCAGGCTGGTGTCGAACTCTTGATGTTGTGATTCGTCCGCCTCGGCCTCCCAAAGTGCTGGGATTACAGGCGTGAGCCACCGCACCCAGTCTTATTTCCTGTTTTTTTAATGTATGAGTTAATAAGTACGTTACAGCCACATTTCTTAACGCTTTTCCTGGATTTCTTTTGCAGAGACTGAATTCACTTCAGGAGCTTCAACTTCTTGAAATCATGTGCAATTATTTCCAGGAGCAAACCAAGGACTCTGTTCGGCAGATTATTTTTTCATCCCTTTTCAGCCCTCAAGGGAACAAAGCCGATGACAGCCGGATGAGCTTGTTGGGAAAACTGGTCTCCATGGCGGTGGCTGTGTGTCGAATCCCGGTGTTGGAGTGTGCTGCCTCCTGGCTTCAGGTACTGCTCAAGAGAGACCCTCGGCCGGGTGCAGTGGCTCATGCCTGTAATCCCAGCACTTTGGGAAGCTGAGGTGGGCGAATCACTTGAGGTCAGGGGTTCGAGACCAGCTTGACCAACATGGTGAAATAGTGTCTCTACTAAAAATGAAAAATTAGCCTGGCATGGTGGTGCATTCCTGTAACCCCAGCTACTCAGGAGGCTGAGGCACGAGAATCGCATGAACTCAGGAGGCAGAGGTTGCAGTGAGCTGAGATGGTGCCATTGCACTCCAGCCTGGGTGACAGAGCAAGACTCTGTCTCAAAAAAAAAAAAAAAAAGGGTCTCACCCTGAGAGTCTCTGAAGAGGAGTTGAGGAGTTTGCTGTTCGGAATTCTTGTTTAATTGGATTTCTGGAATTTTTGTTTGTTTGTTTGTTTCTTTAAATTATTCTT
This sequence comes from Rhinopithecus bieti, assembly GCF_001698545.2. Lineage (NCBI taxonomy): Eukaryota > Metazoa > Chordata > Mammalia > Primates > Cercopithecidae > Rhinopithecus > Rhinopithecus bieti. The sequence continues at coordinate 133,287 of NW_016829485.1, read as the reverse complement.
TTAGGCCGTGCTTAGTGGTTCACACCTGTAATCCCAGCACTTTGGGAGGCCGAGGAGGGGCAGATCACTTGAGGTCAGGAGTTTGAGACCAGCCTGGCCACCATGGTGAAACCCTGTGTCTACTGAAAATACAGAAATTAGCCAGGCGTGGTGGCACATGCCTGTGGTCCCAGCTATTTGGGAGGCTGAAGCAGGAGAGTCATGTGAACATGGCAGACGGAGGTTGCCGTGAGCTGAGATCACGTCACTGCACTCCAGCCTGGGTGACAGAGTGAGACTCAGTCTCAAAAAAAAATTTTTTTTAATTAGGGCGTGTTTTTTTTTTTTTTTTTTTTTTTTTTTTTTTTTTTTTTTTTTTTTTTTTTTTTTTTTTGATTTCTTTTTTTTTTTCTTTTTTCTTTTCTTTTTTGCGACAAGGTTTCAGTCTGTCCCCCAGGGTGGAGTGCAGTGGTGCAATCTTAGCTCACTACAACCTCTTCCTCCTGGGCTCAAGTGATCCTCCTACCTCAGCCTACCAAGTAGCTGGGACCACAGGCACACATCACTATGCCTGGCTAATTTTTGTATTTTNTTGCTGTTCGGAATTCTTGTTTAATTGGATTTCTGGAATTTTTGTTTGTTTGTTTGTTTCTTTAAATTATTCTTTTAGGCCGTGCTTAGTGGTTCACACCTGTAATCCCAGCACTTTGGGAGGCCGAGGAGGGGCAGATCACTTGAGGTCAGGAGTTTGAGACCAGCCTGGCCACCATGGTGAAACCCTGTGTCTACTGAAAATACAGAAATTAGCCAGGCGTGGTGGCACATGCCTGTGGTCCCAGCTATTTGGGAGGCTGAAGCAGGAGAGTCATGTGAACATGGCAGACGGAGGTTGCCGTGAGCTGAGATCACGTCACTGCACTCCAGCCTGGGTGACAGAGTGAGACTCAGTCTCAAAAAAAAATTTTTTTTAATTAGGGCGTGTTTTTTTTTTTTTTTTTCATGTTTCTTTTTTTTTTTCTTTTTTCTTTTCTTTTTTGCGACAAGGTTTCAGTCTGTCCCCAGGGTGGAGTGCAGTGGTGCAATCTTAGCTCACTACAACCTCTTCCTCCTGGGCTCAAGTGATCCTCCTACCTCAGCCTACCAAGTAGCTGGGACCACAGGCACACATCACTATGCCTGGCTAATTTTTGTATTTTTTGTAGAGACAGGGTTTCACCGTGTTGCCCAGACTGGTCATGAACTCCTGAGGTCAAGTGATGCTCCTGCCTCAGCCTCCCAAAGTGCCGGGATTATAGGCATGAGCCACTGTGCCCGGCCTAAGAATAGGATTTTGAGAGAAATTCAGCAAGTACTGCTGTAAACAAACCTTTTCATCATGTGACGGTTCACAGACTTTCCTGAATCTCTTCAATGCAATAGCAGCTGTTAATTTTTACCTGTGGCATCTCACCTGGGATCCTTTAGGGTTACAAAAGTTGTCATTTCCTCACCTGAAGGCAGAAATGATGTTTCTTAAGTAAACTGTAAAACAAGAGCCGGCAGATGTTGTAGTGAAGGGCGAGATAGTGAACTGTCTTAGGCTTTGCAGGTCCTGTAGTCTCTTTCACAGCTACTCTGTCCTTCTAGTGCAAGAACAGCTTTAGGCAGTAGGCAAACAAGCATGATCACGTCTCAGTGAAATATTGTTTACAGAAACGGGTGGTGGGACAAATTTGGTCTGTGGGGTGGTTTTTTTGTTTTGTCTTGTTTTTTGAGAGAGTGTTGCTCTGTCGCCCAGACTGGAGTGCAGTGGTGTGATCTCGGCTCACCGCCAGCTCCGCCTCCCGGGTTCACGCTATTCTGCCTCAGCCTCTCAAGTAGCGGGGACTACAGGCGCCCACCATCAGTGGTGCCTGGCTAATTTTTTTGTATTTTTAGTACAGATGGAGTTTCACCGTGTTAGCCAGGATGGTCTCATGATCTGCCTGCCTCGTCCTCCCAAAATGCTGGGATTACAGGCGTGAGCCACCCTACCCAGTCAGGTGTTGTTTGTTTTTTTTTTTTTTTGAGACGATCTTGCTCTGTTGCTTATGCTGGAGTGCAGTGGGTGACCACAGGGCTCACTGTAGCCTCAATCTTCCCAGGCTCAAGCCATTCTCCTGCCTTGGCCTCCCAAGCAGCTGGGATTACAGGTGTGTGCCACCACACCCGCCTAATTTTTTCAGTTTTTTTTTCTAGTTGGAGTCTCGCTCTGTCACCCAGGCTGGAGTGCAGTGGTGCGATCTCTGCTCACTGCAAGCTCCGTCCCCTAGGTTCACGCCATTCTCCTGCCCCAGCCTCCCGAGTAGCTGGGACTACAGGCGTCTGCCACCATGCCTGGCTAATTTTGTGTGTGTGTGTATTTTTAGTAGAGACGGGGTTTCACCGTGTTCACCAGGATGGTCTCGATCTCCTGACCTCGTGATCTGCCCACCTTGGCCTCCCAAAGTGCTGGAATTACAGGCGTGAGCCACCGCACCTGGCCCGTTTTTTCTATTTTTTATAGAAATGGGTTCTTGCTGTTACCCAGGCTCGTCTGGAACTCCTGGGCTCAAGTGATCCTCCCACCTTAGTCTCCCAAAGTGTTGGGATGACAGGCACGAGCCACCATGCCCAGCCTGGTCAGTGGGCTTTAGACTGCCCACCCCTGCTTCAGTGTAAGCCTTTAACTTTTTTTTTTTTTTTTTTGAGACGAAGTTTTGCTCTTGTTGCCCAAGCTGGAGTGCAGTGGTGCGATCTTGGCTCACCGCAACCTCTGCCTCCCAGTTTCAAGTGATTCTCCTGCCTCAGCCTCCCGAGTAGCTGGGATTACAGGAGTGCCCCACCACGCCCAGCTAATTTTCGTATTCTTAGTAGAGATGGGGTTTCACCATATTGGCCGGGCTGGTCTCGAACTGCTGACCTCAGGTGATCCACCTGCCTCGGCCTCTCAAAGTGCTGGGATTACAGACGCGAGCCACCGCACCCTGCCCCATCAGCATCTTTTTTTCATCTTGGAAGTGGTTCTGCCAGTTCTGATGGTGTTCACCGTGTGTGCGTAGTTGCTGGTCTACTCACGACATCTGTAGTTACATGGACTGTGTGGCTTCTTTCCAGCGGACGCCCGTGGTCTACTGTGTGAGGTTAGCCAAGGCCCTCGTGGATGACTACTGCTGTTTGGTGCCGGGATCCATTCAGACGCTGAAGCAGATATTCAGTGCCAGCCCGAGATTCTGCTGCCAGTTCATCACCTCCGTTACCGCGCTCTATGACCTGTCGTCAGGTAAACTTGAAACAGGTTATTTCTATGAAAGAAGCTTACATTAGACCGGGCGCGGTGGCTCAAGCCTGTAATCCCAGCACTTTGGGAGGCCGAGACGGGCGGATCACGAGGTCAGGAGATCGAGACCATGCTGGCTAACACGGTGAAACCCCGTCTCTACTAAAATACAAAAAACTAGCCGGGCGAGGTGGCGGGCGCCTGTAGTCCCAGCCACTCGGGAGGCTGAGGCAGGAGAATGGTGTAAAACCCGGGAGGCGGAGCTTGCAGTGAGCTAAGATCCGGCCACTGCACTCTAGCCCGGGCGACAGAGCAAGACTCTGTCTCAAAAAAAAAAAAAAAAAAAAAAGGAAGCTTACATCAATGACTAGTTTTATTTTCCACTGAATACCCAGGTGAAGTGTCCAGTGAATGCTTTGGCCATTTTGTCTCTGAAATGTATATTTTTATTTTTATTATTTTTTGAGATGGAGCCAGTTGCCCAGGCTGGAGTGCAGTGGCGTGATCTCTGCTCACTGCGCCCTCCCCCTCCCGGGTTCAAGCAGTTCTCCTGCCTCAGCCTCCCGAGTAGCTAGGACTACAGCCAGCATGCGCCACCACTCACGGCTAATTTTTTTGTGTGTTTTTAGTAGAGATGGTGTTTTGTTTTGTTTTGTTTTGTTTTGTTTTGTTTTGTTTTGTTTGAGACAGAGTCTTGCTCTGTCGCCCGGGCTGGAGTGCAGTGGCTGGATCTCAGCTCACTGCAAGCTCCGCCTCCCGGGTTTTACGCCATTCTCCTGCCTCAGCCTCCAGAGTAGCTAGGACTACAGACGCCCGCCACCTCGCCCGGCTAGGTTTTTTTTTTTTTGTATTTTTAGTAGAGACGGGGTTTCACCGTGTTAGCCAGGATGGTCTCGATCTCCTGACCTCGTGATGCGCCCGTCTCGGCCTCCCAAAGTGCTGGGATTACAGGCTTGAGCCACCGCGCCCGGCCAGAGATGGTGTTTTAACTGTGTTCCAGGCTGATCTCAAACCCCTGACCTCAAGTGATCCACCCACCTTGGCCTCCCAAACTGCTGAGATTACAGGCATGTGCCACCATGCCCAGCTGAGTTTTTAGTTTTTATTTTTTGAGACGGTTTCACTCTTGTCACCCTGGTTGGAGTGCAGAGGTGTGATCCCAGCTCACTGCAGTCTCTGCCCCCAAGGCTCAAGTGTTCTCCCCCCGCACTCAGCCTCCCGAGTAGTTGGGACTACAGGTGCATGCCACCACGCCTGGCTAATTTTTGTATTTTTTGTAGAGATGGGGTTTCGCCATATTGTCCAGGCTGGTCTTGAACCCTGAGCTCAAGCAGTTCTCCTCCATCAGCCTCCTGAGTAGTCAGGACCACAGGTTTGCACCACCATGCCTGGCTAATTTTTTATATTTTTTTGTAGAGATGGAGTTTCACTGTGTTGCCCAGGGTGGTTTCGAACTCCTGGACTCAAGCAATCCTCCCAACTCAGCCTCCTAAAGTGTTGGCGTTACAGGTGTGAGCCATTGCACCCGGCCTGAAATCTGTGTTTTTAATTTAAGCTAAAAGCTAAAGGTGTAGGCCACCTGAACGTGTGCAATTTGCTAAGAGGGAGCTATTCTTAGTGATCCCCATTTGCCTGAGTGGTCCAAGTGGCAGGCAGCCCAGAAAGCGAGGGTCTGCCGTCTGGTGAGATGTGACCCACTGCCCGGACATATGACTTGATTTTTTATTTTCCCCCTACTTTCTTTATTTTACTTTTTTGGATAGCGAATCTTGCTCTGTTGAGCAGGCTGCTGTAATACGGTGGTGCAGTCATAGCTCATTGTAGCCTCAAAACTCCTGGGCTCAAGTGGTCCTCCCACCACAGCCTCCCAGGTCGCTGGGACTGTAGGCACACACCACCAGGCCTGGCTGACAAAACCTGCTTTTCTGTTCCTCCTTCTCTGCCCTTGGCTGTTGCTGCTCACAAGGCTGACAAATAGTCTCTCTCTCTTCCTGGGTTGATAGCCAAACCAGCAGTTTGAAAGCCTTCAATGGCATCTGTCATTTTTTTTTTTGAGACGGAGTCTCGCTCTGTCGCCCGGGCTGGAGTGCAGTGGCTGGATCTCAGCCCATTGCAAGCTCCGCCTCCCGGGTTCACACCATTCTTCTGCCTCAGCCTCCCTAGTAGCTGGGACTACAGGCGCCCGCTACTTCGCCCGGCTAGTTTTTTGTAGTTTTTAGTAGAGACGGGGTTTCACCATGTTAGCCAGGATAGTCTCGATCTCCTGACCTCGTGATCCGCCCGCCTCGGCCTCCCAAAGTGCTGGGATTACAGGCTTGAGCCACCACGCCCGGCCCGGCATCTGTCATTTTTATTCAGTCCAGTATTGGTCTCCCACCAGCATGCTGACTTTTTTTTTTCTTTTTTGTTTTTTTTTTTTTGAAACAGAGTTGTCACTCTTGTTGCCCAAGGCTGGAGGCAATGGGGTGATCTCGGCTCACGCCAACCTCCACCTCCCGCGGTCCTGGATCAGCAGTTTCCGCCCTCGCCTCCTGAGTAGCTGCGGATGACAGCATGTGCCCCACGCCCCAGCTAATTTTTGTCGTATTGTGTAGAGATGGTTTCACCATGTTGGCAGGCTGTCTCGAACTCTGACCTCGTGATCCACCCGCCTCAGCTCCCAGAGTGCTGGGATTATAGCCGGAGCCACCGCACCCAGCCTTCCTGACGTTTTTGAGACTTCTTTTTTTTTTTTTTTTTAAGAGGAGTTTCCCTCTGTGCCCCAGGCTAGTAGGCAGGCATGTCTCGCTCACTGCAACCTCCACCACCTGCGGTTCAAGCGTTCTCCTGCCTCAGTCCCTCCTGAGTAGCGCGGATGACAGGCATGTGCACCACGCCCAGCCTAATTTTTGTAATTTAGTGAGATTGGGTTTCCACCATATTGCCAGCTGGTCTCGAACGCCTGACCTCGTGATCACCTGCCCTGCAGCCTCCCAAAGGCTGGATTACAGGCGTGAGCCACCGACCCAGCCGAGCCTTGCTTTTATCGTCACGCTGTTTTTTTTTTTTTTTTTTTTTTTTGGGGGGGAGACAGAATCCATTCTGTTGCCTGAGGCTGAGTGTAGTGGCCATTGATCTTGCTCACTGCCCAACCTCTGCCTCCTGGCCTGTTCTAGGATTCTCCTGCCCTCGCCTCCCGAGTAGCATGGAGTTATAGTTGCTGTGCACACACCTGCTATGTTTGTTGTTTACTTTTGTGTTTTTAGTAGAGACGGTGTTTCACCATGTTGGCGAGGTGGTCTTGAACTCCTGACCTCAGGTGATTCACCCGGCTCGGCCTCCCAAAGTACTGAGATTACAGGTGTGAGCCACTGTGCCCGGCCACCTTTTTTTTTTTTTTTAAACTTTTTTTTTTTTTTTTGAGACGGAGTCCCGCTTTGTCGCCCAGGCTGGAGTGTAGTGGCCGGATCTCAGCTCACTGCAAGGTCCGCCTCCCGGGTTTACGCCATTCTCCTGCCTCAGCCTCCTGAGCAGCTGGGACCACAGGCGCCCGCCACCTCGCCCGGCTACTTTTTTGTATATATTTTAGTAGAGACGGGGTTTCACCGTGTTAGCCAGGATGGTCTCGATCTCCTGACCTCGCGATCCGCCCATCTCGGCCTCCCAAAGTGCTGGGATTACAGGCTTGAGCCACCGCGCCCGGCCTTCTTGTTGTTAAACTTTTTAGCTCTCTTGAGAAAGTTTGTGTGGAAATATTGTGAACATATAAGCGCGTGCCATATTCATATGCTAATTTCTTTTTTGTTGTTTTTGTTTTTTGAGACGGAGTCTTGCTCTGTCGCCCAGGCTGGAGTGCAGTGGCGCCATCTCGACACACTGCAAGCTCCACCTCCCAGGTTCAAGGGATTCTCCTGCCTCAGCCTCTCACCTGGCTACTTTTTTGTATTTTTGGTGGAGACGGGGTTTCAGTGTTAGCCAGGCTGGTCTCAATCTCCCAACCTCATGATCCACCCACCTCGACCTCACAAAGTGCTGGGATTACAGGCGTGAGCCACCGCGCCCACCCGCAGATGCTAATTTCATACTCTCCTTTTCCTAGCAGTTTGCCTGTGGAATGGGAGGCAGGTTGTGGGGAGCAGGGCCATGCCGCTGCAGTGGGATTTCCCCTAGCTCTCTCCTCCAAAGGCTTCCTAAGAGCTGTTAACATCTGGGAGCAGTATTCAGGCCTTTCATCTTCCAATAAGAAAGATTTCACTGAACCCAGCTATGGTATCATAGTTGCCTTTTCGTTTTGTTTTGTTTTTTTTTTTGAGATGGAGTCTCACTCTTGTCACCTAGGCTGGAGTGCAGTGGTGTGATCTCCCCTCACTGCAACCTCCACTTCCTGGGTTTAAGCGAGTCTCCTGCCTCAGCCTCCTGAGTAGCTTGGGCTGTAGGTGTGCACCACCATGCCTGGCTAATTTTTGTATTTTTAGTGGAGTCAGGGTTTCACCCTGTTGGCCAGGCTGGTCTCGAACTCCTGACCTCAAGTGATCTCCCTGCCTCAGCCTCCCAAAGTGCTGGGATTACAGGCATTAGCTACCGCACCCGACCTACCTTTTATGTCATCGGTTATTCTAGGCCAATGAGTACAGAAATTGGCCTTGCCATTGGGAAGGGATGAGTTAGCATATGGAACAGGAAAGAATATTCAGGGAATGCCACTGACACAGCAGAGCAGTTCTGAAACACAGTGTTTTTCTCTTAAGCCAGCAAGTCCATTGAGATGTTGATGATTTCTCAAGTCACTGCCACACAGCGGTGGCCCTGGAAGTCACCATCCGGATGGTGATTGAAGCTGATCTTGGGCACTTCTGGTAACAGGAGAGCATTCTTGGGGAGGCTGTGTCTTCAAAGCACAAAAAGGAAGATACCCACATAATAATATCCCCCCTTTCGTGAATGGTGCTGAGAACGCGGGACTCTAGAGACCGTAACTGGGATCCTAAATACTGAGGACTCACGAAGTGCACACGCCAACATGTATGCTGAGGGCACACCTGCACAAGTGTGTGTGCACACACACACGCATTACCTACAGGCTGTTGGAGATGCCTCAGCTCAGATCTGAGGGGGCAGGGATACACTGGAGAGGTGGATATGACCCTGGCATTGCCCAGACAGAAACATCTCTGTGGAATCAAGAGGCTGCACACATGGCCAGTTGCAGTGGCTCACTCCTGTAATCCCAGCACTTTGGGAGGCGGAAGTGGGTGGATCACCTGTAGTCAGGAGTTCAAGACCAGCCTGGTCAACATGGTGAAATCCCATCTCTACTAAAAATACAAAAATGAGCCAGTGTGGTGGCAGGCGCCTATACTCCCAGCTACTCAGGATGCTGAGGCAGGAGAATTGCATGAACCCGGGAGGCGGAGGTTGCAGTGAGCCAAGATCACTGCAGCCTGGGCGACAAGAGTGAGACTCTGTGTCAAAAAAAAAAAAAAAGGTGGCACACAAGACAGCAGCTGCTCCCGCTGTGGCCATTGTCTCACCACAGTAGGTGGGCAGGGCTGTCCATACTCCAACAGTTGGCAGGAATCATCTCAGATGGTGGGCACAGCCCCAGAGAGAGGGGCCTGAGGACCCACTCCTGTGAACACAGCCAGCCTGAGGGCATTGCACACCAAGCCCCGCATGTGCAGTACAGCCTCCCGATTTAAAGCCAGGCTGCTGAAGTCAGATCTGGGCCATACGCTTTTGTGTGTGTATGTATGTTTGTTTTCCTGAGACAGGATCTCACTCTGTTGCTCAGGCTGTTGTACAGTGGGACAACCACAGCTGACTGCAACCTTGACCTCCCAGGCTCAAGTGATCCTCCTACCTCAGCCTCCTGAATAGCTGGGAATATAGGTGTGCACCACCACTTCCTACTATTTTTTTTGTTTTAAGACGGAGTCTAGCTCTATCGCCCAGGCTGGAGTGCAGTGGCGTGACCTTGGCTCACTGCAAGCTCCACCTCCCGAGTTCACGCCATTCTTCTGCCTCAGCCTCCTGAGTAGCTGGGACTACAAGCACCTGTCACCATGCCCGGCTAATTTTTTTGTATTTGTATTTTTATTTTTTATATTTTATTTTATTTTTTTTTGAGACGGAGTCTCGCTCTGTCGCCCAATCTGGAGTGCAGTGGCCGGATCTCAGCTCACTGCAAGCTCCACCTCCCGGGTTCACGTCATTCTCCTGCCTCAGCCTCCCGAGTAGCTGGGACTACAGGCTCCCGCCACCTCGCCTGGCTAGTTTTTTATATTTTTTAGTAGAGATGGGGTTTCACCGTGTTAGCCAGGATGGTCTTGATCTCCTGACCTCGTGATCCGCCTGTCTCGGCCTCCCGAAGTGCTGGGATTACAGGCTTGAGCCACCGCACCCAGCCTTTTGTATTTTTGGTAGAGATAGGGTTTCACCGTGTTAGCCACGATGGCCTTGACCTCCTGACCTCGTGATCCACCTGCCTCTTCCTCGCAAAGTGCTGGGATTACAGGCTTGAGCCACTGCACCTGGCCACTCCTGGCTAATTTTTAAGAATTTTCGTAGAGATTGGGTCTCACTCTGTTTCCAGGGCTGGTTTCGAACTCTTGAACTCAAGTGATCCTCCCACTTTGGCCTCCCAAAGTGCTGGGATTGCAGGTGTGAACCTGGGCCACATACTTTCAATGAATCCTGTGGAAATCACTTGACATAACTGTGCCTCAGTTTCCTTGTCCTTTGTATGAGACTAACCGCTGGGGTAGAGGGAGGATTAAACGCGTTCATCTGTGTAAAGCGTTGAGACCTGTGCCGGGTTAGGCGCGTTCGTCTGTGTAGAGCGTTGAGACCTGTGCCGGGTTAGACGCGTTCGTCTGTGTAGAGTGTTGAGACCTGTGCTGGGTTAGATGTGTTCGTCTGCGCCGGGTTAGACGCGTTCATCTGTGTAGAGCGTTGAGACCTGTGCTGGGCTCGTAGGAAGCCCAGAATAAGTGTCACCATCTGTTCTTCTCTGTCTAGGCCACAGAGCCTGCCAGGTCTCAGGGATCATATCTCCTAGGGTTGCTTAGATGAGGGTTCCAGGTTTGGGGTTGGGGCGGCCCTTGGCAGCTGCCGGATGACTGACGGGATTCTGAGCTGGTCCCCGAAGGCCACCATTGCTGTCCCTGCCCCATACAGGAGACACTGAGCACAGGGAGGACACATAGGAGGGAAGGGGGTGACGTGTGGCAGTGTGGGATAGAAAAAGCGTGGAATTTTATCTAAACATGCAGGAAGACATTTCTCCAAAGCATGATGGAGTTCCAGGGAATTGTAGACTTAGGTATTTCTGCAGCCTCTCCCTTGCTCCAGGGTCCTGGGCACTGGGATGTGACAGTGACTGAGATGAGAGTCCCAGTCCCCCTGGAGTGGACGTTCTAGGAAAGGAGACAGAAGATAGCTAAGCCAGGAGGCGTGATCCGAACCATCAGGTGGGCAGTGCCGTGGGCCCTGGGGTCATGCTCCCTCTCTCCCTGTCCTCGAGGCCAAGAGCACTCCTGACCTAATGGTCTTTATTTGCAGATGACCTCATCCCACCTATGGACTTGCTTGAAATGATTGTCACCTGGATTTTTGAGGACACAAGGTTGATTCTCATCACTTTTTTAAATACTCCGATTGCGGCCAATCTGCCAATAGGATTCTTAGAGCTCACCCCGCTGGTTGGATTGATCCGCTGGTGCGTGAAGGCCCCCCTGGCTTACAAAAGGAGAAAGAAGCCCCCCTTATCCAATGGCCACGTCAGCAACAAGGTCACGAAGGAGCCGGGCGTGGGGATGGACAGAGACTCCCACCTCTTATACTCGAAACTCCACCTCAGCGTCCTACAGGTCCTCATGACGCTGCAGCTGCACCTGACCGAGAAGAATCTGTACGGGCGCCTGGGGCTGGTCCTCTTCGACCACATGGTCCCGCTGGTGGAGGAGATCAACAGGTTGGCGGATGAACTGAACCCCCTCAACGCCTCCCAGGAGATCGAGCTCTCGCTGGACCGGCTGGCGCAGGCTCTGCAGGTGGCCATGGCCTCAGGGGCTCTACTGTGCACGAGAGGTGGGTGCCTCCCTGGCCCAGGCCTCCTGGTGCGGGGACACCACCGCCCTGCAGAAGGAAAGGGGCTCCTGGACAGACACTGTTTTTGCTTCATTTAGGACTTCTTTTCCTCCTAGTGAACACAGGGGAGGAAGGTACCCCAGCCGCGCCCCCTGCACTCCACCCTTCCTGCTCACCCCGTCAAGGTCCTAATATCCCACAGATGGGAGGTCTTAGTGTCGCCCAGGACTGGAGACTCTTCAAGAGCCTAGATAGCTTTCCTTTCGAGGAACCTGTTTTCTTTTTTATCTTTTTTTTTTTTTTTTTTTGAGACGGAGTCTCTCTGTTGCCCAGGCTGGAGTGCGGTGGTG
>NW_016829485.1:103994-120515 GCF_001698545.2 Rhinopithecus bieti | reverse complement strand
CTCCAGCCTGGGCTACAGAGCGAGACTCCGTCTCAAAAAAAAAAAAATGTGTAGAGTCAAGGTCTCACCATCTTTCTTGTCCAGGCTGGTTTCAAACTCTGGGGCTCAAGTGATCCTCCTGCCTCAGCCTTCCAAAGTGCTAGGATTACAGGCGTGAGCCTCTGCACCTGTCCTTGTCCTTTTTTATTGAGGCATATATTTTTTTTTTTGAGATGGAGTCTCGGTTCTTTGCCCAGGCTGGAGTGCAGTGGCACAATCTCGGCTCGCTGCAACCTCTGCCTCCCGGGTTCTAGCGATTCTACTGCCTCAGCCTCCCAAGTAGCTGGGATTAGAGGTATGTGCCAGCATGTCTGGCTAATTTTTGTATTTTTAGTAGAGACGGGGTTTTACCATGTTGGCCAGGATGGTCTCAGACTCCTGACCTCAAGTGATCCTCCCACCTCAGCCTCCCAAAGTGCTGGGATTACAGGTGTGAGCTACTGCGCCTGGCCTAGAGGCAAAATTTATACACAATACAATGACGTGGGTTAAGGGCAGGATCTGATGAGTTTTGACTAATGGTTACACTCATGTGACCACTTCCCCGTTGGTAACACACAACATTCCCACTCCTTGTGGGTTTTTTGATCTTTGTTTGTTTTGAAGATGGAGGTCTTACTCTGTCACCCAGGCTAGAGGGCAGTGGCACGATCATAGCTCACTGCAGCCTCGACCTCCTGGGCTCAAGTGATCCTCCCACCTCAGTCTCCTGAGTAGCTAAGACTACAGGTGTGTATCACCACACCTGGCTCATTTTTAAATTTTTTGTAAAAATGAAGTCTCGCTATGTTGCTCAGGCTGGTCTCAAACTCCTGGGCTCAAGCGATCCTCCTGCCTTGGCCTCCCAAAGTGCTGACATTACAGGCACGAGCCACTGTGCCAGCCTCATGGCCTGTTCTGAGGTTCCTTCATTCTCCTGCATTTCAGTCCTTGGACTCTCCCTGGAGAATCATATGGTGCTTGGGTTTGCCTTTTGGCAACTGCCTCACTCAAAAGGTTGCCTGTGGTGCCAGGGATGGCCGTGGGTTTCCCGTCTTACTGCTGCTCTTAGATGGCCTTGGGTGCTTGATTGCCCAGGGAGAGCCCAGCCTCTGGGCTTTTTCCAGCCATCTGACAAATTGCCAGCAGGGCTGCCTCCTTTCCTAATTGCCGTCTTTTGTTTGGGGATGGGTTTTTTAAAAGCAAAAATTGAAGACAAGGAGAACTCAGATTTTTTTTTTTTTTTTTTTTTTTTTCTGAGATGGAGTCTCACTCTGTCACCCAGGCTATAGTGCGGTGCCACAATCTCGCCTCACTGCAACCTCCCCCTCCTGAGTTCCAGCAGTTCTCCTGCCTCAGCCTCCCAGGTTGCTGGGATTACAGGCATGCACCACCACACCCGGCTGATTCTGTATTTTTAGTAGAGATGGGGTTCCTCCGTGTTGGTCAGGCTGATCTCAAACTCCTGACCTGAGGTGATCCGCCCACCTTGGCCTCCCAAAGTGCTGGGATTACAGGCATGAGCCATTGTGACCGGCCAGGGGATGGATTTTTTAAAGCAAAAATTGAATACAAGTAGAACTCAGAGTCTTCTTTTTTTTTCTTCTGGTTTTTTTTTTTTTGAGACGGAGTCTCACTCTGTCACCCAGTCTGGAGTGCAGTGGTGTGATCTTGGCTCACTGCAGCCTCCCTCTCCCAGGTTCAAGCAATTCTCCTGCCTCAGCCTCCCGAGTAGCTGGGATTACAGGTGCCCATCACCACTCCTGGCTAATTTTTATTTTTTAGTAGAGATGGGATTTCACCATGTTGGTCAGGCTGTTCTCAAACTCCTGACCTTGGGTGATCCGCCCGCCTCGGCCTCCCAAAGTGCTGGGATTACAGGCATGAGCCACCGTGCCCGGCTAGAACTCAGTTTCTAAATGACGCTAGGGAAATGTAGTATGAGGCACTCTTGCTGTCTTGCTAGCATCCTTACAAAGAATACCAGTGTGTATTTACCCATGTTATCTCCAGTATGTTCATTAATCTTATATGTCCTTAATTGCAGATGACCTGAGAACCTTGTGCTCCAGGCTACCCCATAATAAGTAAGTATCCTCAAGATTCCCAGCTGGGCCAGCTTGCTCAGGCAGGGTGGAGGGAGGCAAGACAGGGCGAACCCCTTTGTCCTGGGTTCTTTGAGGAGAGTCCGGTAAGGACATGATGAGAAGTGGGGCACGTGAACAGAACTCAAGTAGAAAGTAAACCTGAAAAATGGTCATCATGCTGGAAGTCCGTGAAAGGCCAGTCCCTAGTGAGCATGCACCTGTTGAGTTGTTGAGTGGTGGGTGTGGCGCAGGGGGCCCTCTGTTGGTGACACTGTGAACTGCACAACCATTTGGGAAGTCTGGCTGAGCCACAGCCCTAGAGCACACTGCCAGTGCTTGGCCATCGGGCGGCACGGACCTGGGTTCTGAGCGTGGCCCTGTCTGGGATTGGCTGTGATGCTTGGGAAGTCTCTTGACCTGTCTCTGTGCCTCAGCTTACCCCCTTGTAAAATGGGGGTGATACTGTTCCCTGACTCACAGGGTGGTAGTGAGGATGAGACGCAGTAGTGTTTGTGAATTTCTCATCCTACTCCTTGCCATGTGGAGACCTCCGCAAATGCAGTCGTCAGGTGACAAGTGGGAACTGTGATCAGATTCTGGAGAGAATCCGGGCCTTGCCACTTCCAAAAGTCCGTATGTCCTTGGGCAGCTTCCCTGGCTTCTGCCTGAAGTCCTCATCTGTAACATCAAGAAAACCATGGGACCTGCCTCATGTTCCTCTTGCTTCCCCCAGCTTCTCACTGTAAGATTTTTGTGAGGAGTAAATGAGTAAAAACAGGCCAGGGCCTGGGCGTGGTAGCTCATGCCTGTAATCCCAGCACTTTGGGAAGCTGAGATGGGTGGATCACCTGAGGTCAGGAGTTCGAGACCAGCCTGGCCAATGTGGTGAAACCCCATCTCTACTTAAAATACAAAAATTAGCCGGGCGTGGTCGTGCGCATCTGTAATCCCCGCTACTCAGGAGGCTGAGGTGGGAGAATCGCTTGAACCCGGGAGGTGGAGGTTGCAGTGAGCTAAGAGCGTGACACTGCACTCCAGCTTGGTCAATAACTCTGTCTAAAAAATAAAAATAAAAACGCCGGATGTGGTGGCTCATACCTGTGATCCCAGCACTTTGGGAGAATGAGGCAGGTGGATCACTTGTGGTCAGGAGTTTGAGACCAGCCTGGCCAACATGGTGAAACCCCATCTCTACTAAAAATACAAAATTAGCCAGGCATGGTGGTATACACCTGTAATCCCAGCTATTTGGGAGGCTGAGGCTGGAGAATCACTTGAACCTAGGAGGCGGAGATTGCAGTGAGCTGAGATTGTGCTACTGCACTCCAACCTGGGTGACAGAGCCAGACTCAAAAAAAAAACAAAAAGGTTGGGCATGGTGGCTCACAACTGTAATCACAGCACTTTGGGAGGCCAAGGTGGGCAGATCACCTGAGGTCAGGAGTTTGAGACCAGCTTGGCCAACATGGTGAAACCCCATCTCTACTAAAAACACAAAAGTTAGCCAGGTGGCAGGCGCCTGTAATTCCAGCTACTTGGGAGGCTGAGGCAGGACAATTGCTTGAACCCAGGAAGCAGAGGTTGCAGTAAGTCGAGACTGCACCATTGCACTCCAGCCTGGGCAATAAGAGCAAACCTCCATCTCAAAAAAAATAAAAATTGGCCAAATATGGTGGCATGCATCTGTAATACCAGCTATTTGAGTGGCGGAGACAAGGATTGTTTGAGCCCAGGAGTTTGAGATTGCACTGAGCTGTGATCACCACCGTACTACCTGGGCAACAGAGGAAGACCCTGTCTCTTAAAAGAAAAAAAAAAAGTGAAAACACAGAATGCACTTAAACTAGTACATGGCCTGTAGTGAATATCTAGTAAGTGTCAGCTGCTTTTTTTTTCTTTTTGAGACAGAGTCTTGCTTTGTTGCAGAGGCTGGAGTGCAGTGGCATGATCTTGGCTCACTGCAAGCCTCTGCATACTGGGCTCAAGCCATCCTCCCACCTCAGGCTTCCAAGTAGCTGAGACTACAGGTGTGTACCACCACAGCAGACTGATTTTTGTATGCACAAAAAATGTTTCATACAGATGCAGTTACTAACTAGCAAAGAACTGGAAACAGCCTGTCCTACAGCGTGGTGATACTTAAGTAAATGAGTTGTGATACATCAGGAGCATGGAACATTATGCATCTGCTAAAAATAGTAACTGACAGCCGGGCGTGGTGGCTCAAGCCTGTAATCCCAGCACTTTGGGAGGCCGAGACGGGTGGATCACAAGGTCAGGAGATCGAGACCATCCTGGCTAACACAGTGAAACCCCGTCTCTACTAAAAAATAAAATCTAGCCGGGTGAGGTGGTGGGCGCCTATAGTCCCAGCGACTCGGGAGGCTGAGGCAGGAGAATGGCGTAAACCCGGGAGGCAGAGCTTGCAGTGAGCTGAGATCCGGCCACTGCACTCCTGCCCGGGCGACAGAGCGAGACTCTGTCTCAAAAAAAAAAAAAAAAAAAGTAACTGACTGCTGGGGAGGCAGTGTGGATAGTGGAAAGCAGAACTCCTGTGCACATGGACAGGGTTAATAGAAATGACAAAGTGAGCTTGGTGGGGTTAGTAATGTTCTTCCTTTGGAGCCCTCACACTGGTCTTTAGCAAGGAGAAGCAGGCTTCCAGGGGCAGGTGTTGATGAGCAGTGTGGACAGAGGGGCAGCAAGCGGCTCGGCAGCCCTGGGGGTGCACGTCGCCTTGGCCTGGCCGGCTGGCTCTGTCAGGTCCAGCGGCAGAGCGCTGGGTAGCGCTCGCAGGCTGAGACAGACATGTATAACTCGAGTCCGAAGTTCAGCCGGATGCTGGTCCACAGCTTGCAGAGGAATCGCATCTTTGTGTGAGGGTTGGGGCCTGCCATCCGTGCCACACTCACTCTGCCAGATTCTGCAAGGGAGGAGCTGGGGCAGCTGTCTGGGTGGGTACAAAGCCTGAGGGGGCAGAAGGGAACAGTCTCTGGGATGAGACTGTCCTGCCTGAGGTGTCATAACAGCAGCACAGAGAGATCACAGGGCCACCTGTCCCAGGGGCCCACACTCTTTCTCTCCTCTTTTTTCTTTTCTTTTTTTTTTTTTTGAGACAGAGTCTCATTGTGTCACCCAGGCTAGAGTGCAGTGGTGTGATCTTGGCTCACTGCAACCTCTGTGTCCTGGATTCAAGTGATTCTCCTGCCTCAACCTCCTGAGTAGCTGGGACTACAGGTGCCCTCCACCATGCCTCATTTTTGTATTTTTAGTAGAGACGGGGTTTCGCCATGTTGGCCAGGCTGGTCTGGAACTCCTGACCTCAAGTGATCTGCCTGTCTCAGCCTCCCAAAGTGCTGGGATTACAGGCGTGAGCCACTGTGCCTGGCCTCTTTTTCCTGTTTTTGGTCTGGTTTCTAGAAGTTCCCACAGCATCGGAGGACATTGCTGGTATCAGCTGGCACCTTTCCCCTTCTGCAGGAATCCCTTTGTGATAGTTCCCTTCTTTGTCCACCGCTTTTATTTACATTTTAGTGTTTTCTTCAGGGAATTTAAAAGACAGCAGGATACAAATCCTTTGTATTGTCCGAGTCTTTTAACTCGGGGTCTACATTAGAGCCCCCTGGAACTTCTCAGCAGTCCCCTGCCGGTCCTGTTCCAGAGCCTCTGACTCCATTCCTTCCGAGGAGCTGGTGGCTGCCTCTCCTGACACAGATCTGGGGAGCCCTGACCTCCCAGGGGCAGGCCGGGCATGGCTGTTGGGGAAGGACAAGAGGTTGCCTGGAATACCTCTTAGATTTCTTTTCTTTTTCTTTTTTTTCCTGAGACAGAGCCTCACTCTGTCACCCAGGCTGGAGTGCAGTGGTGTGATCTTGGCTCACTGCAACCTCCACCTCCCGGATTCAAGCGATTCTCCTGCCTCAGCCTCCCGGATAGCTGGGATTACAGACACCCGCCACCACACCCAGCTAATTTTTGTATTTTTAGTAGAGACGGGTTTTCGCCATGTTGGCCAGGCTGGTCTCGAACTCCTGACCTGAGGTATCTGCCTGCCTCGGCCTCTCAAAGTGCTGGGATTACAGGTGTGAGCCACCGTGCCTGGCCTACCTCTTAGATTTCCGACAGTCTCTGTGTTCATCGTCTTTCCAAATAGACTGGAAACTTCTTGAAGTGCTTTTTATCTCTGGCAGGTTGTGTATGTGTTCAAATCATCACATGACCACAATTTGGCCTCTGCAGTACCTCCTCCTTGGGTTCGTTAATCTCTTGCTAAATTACTTACCCAGAGTTATTTAGTAGTAGTAACAGAAAGAAAAGGGGCTCAGAAGAGCTTTGGGCACTGAATGCACCAGCCCTCCACATACCTTCTGTTTACTGCCTGAGCCCCTCCTGGGGTCCCTGGGTCCAAGCCTTTGTACTGGGGAGCTTGGGGGTTCAGTCTGTGACAGACCAGCCCCTTGACAGAGCACGGGGGAGTAGGAAGAGAGCAGGCAGGGCTGTCAGAAGGGTGAAGTGGCTGGGAAAACGGGCTACTGTGGGACCCAATTAGGACAATGTGCAGGAACAGAGAGCCTTGGCTGAGTGACGGGATGTGAGTAGAACCTGGCAGGCAGGCCTTGGTATTAGGAGAGACCAGCGCAGGTGCTGCAGACACAGGACCCAGCTGAAGCGAGATCCTGGGGCAGGTCAGGAGAGGGGTGAGCAGAGCCGGTCTGTCTGCAGCAGAAGCTTCCAACGGGGAAGCAAGGGGAAGGCAGGGTAGGGAGGAGGCCTAGGACCTGAAGCTGGGAGGGCCCCAGAGGGCCTTTTTTTTTTTTCTTTGAGACAGGGTCTCGCTGTCTCCCAGGCTGGAGTGCAGTGGCACAATCATGGCTCATGACTCACTGCAGTCTTGAACTCCTGAACTCAAGCAATCCTCCTGCCTCAGCCTCCTGAGTGGCTGGGACTAAAGGTGTGCGTCACCACGCCCAGCTAATTTTTAGTTTATTTTCTGTAGAGATGGGGTCTCACTGTATTCTGTCTGGTCTTGAACTCCTGGCCTCAAGCAGTCAGCCTCCAAAAGTGCTGGGCTTATAGGCGTGAGCCACCAGACCTGGCCAAGAGAGGTTCTGATTAGGGAGGACTCATGGGGAGTTGGTCCTCTCCGGCTGACACAGGACGGGGCAGGCCTCACCTTGGTTGGGGAAGCTGGGGGTGATGAGCCAAGCCGGGGTTCTAGGGGTTGGGGATAATCCTGGGGAGGGGAGGTTAGAAGGCAAGGGCCGTGAGAAACTCGGGAGTCTGGAAAGCCAGGTTGAATTTGCGGGGAGGAGGATTCCAGGAAGTGGGGGCCGTGGTGTGCTGTACCACCAGGATGGGAGGTCCAGGCCTCTGGGGCTCAGGGGTCTTGGTGGGAGCGCGGTGGCGGATGGGGAGAGCGTGCGTGCAGCTATTCTCAGAGCCCCGGTGCTGGGTGCTGGGCGGGATGGGGGTGTCTGAAGCTGAAGCTGCGCGGGGCTGGGTGGGAGGTGGGGGGGTCCCGGAGGTCCTGGATCCAAACCTGGGCCATCCCCGAGGGGGCCGCACCAGACTCATTCTGAATTACAGGACTCCGAATTTCGGAGTCATTTGCAAGACCAACTTCCTGGGGCTTCTGCTTGGAAGTCAGGTAGGGCGCGGTCATTCACGGCTCTGAGGAGACTGTGGCCGCCTGTCCTGTGTGTCCCAGCGCAGCAGAGAGCTGTAAAGGCTGACATGGAGGCCGCCTGTGTGGGCTGTGCGCCCGGGAGTGCTGTGGCCAGAGCTCCGTGGGCCGTAGGCCCCGTGCAGAGCCCGCTCCCACGCATCCTCGCCTGTGGGGTCCTGGCTTTGCCGCTGCTGCTCCGCGTCCACCGCCTGAACCTCTGGGTGGTCGGTGCCTGTGTCGGTGCCTCTCCCCGGTGGGGTGCGGGGTTCGAGGTCAGCCAGCCGTGCGCACCTGCGGAGTCCCCGGAGTCCGCCTGCCCTGACGCTTGTCCTTGTGTTCGCAGCCTCCTCCAGCTGGTGATCTCGGGTCCCGTGCAGCAGTCGCCTCACGCCGCGCTCCCCCCAGGGTTCTACCCCCACATCCACACGCCCCCGCTGGGCTACGGGGCCGTCCCGGCCCACCCCGCCGCCCACCCCGCCCTGCCCACGCACCCCGGGCACACCTTCATCTCGGGCGTGACGTTTCCCTTCAGGCCCATCCGCTAGGCCGGCCCGCGTGTGCCTTATGTGCCCTCGCTGGACGAAGCCTTCCGAGAAGGAAGGGGTGGCCGGTGCCCCAGAAGAGAACCTCGGGGAAGTGGCCGGGTGGCTCCTCCCCGCCGGCAGAACCGTCTCGGTGCCACGGAGTCCAGGTGCTTCCCACCTGGTCGCATTCTTCGACATCCAGATTGGATGGTGAAGGGAAGAGTCCAGCCTCTGCTGAGAGCCTGCTGCGGGCGTTTTTAAAACATGCCGGACCTGGGAGCCTCTGTTCTCTACGCATTTCAGACACAGCCTGTGTGGCGAGGAGTGTGACGGGAGGAACCACAGGTGCAGGCCTATACGTCTGGCCTCTTTCCTTGTGAAGACGATGTGTCCCCGCCAGAAAAAGTGGGCTCTTTCTGCAGCCCCGTGAGCTGAGCCCAGGCTGTGTAGTGACCACAAGCTTGTGTGCAGCACCGCTCAGGGAAGCTGTCAGGAATTCCCCTCACCTCGGAAAGGAACTTCTCAGTTTTATTGGGGGTGTCAAAATTTTCCTTTCATATGTTCAAATAAATTTTTCTAAAGTCATGGAATGTATTTTAACAGCTTCATAAATGTTGCTTCCAACTGCAGGCATTTTCTTCCCAGTCTTTTTTTTTTTTTTTTGGAGACGGAGTCTGACTCTGTCGCCCAGGTTGGAGTGCAGTGGCGGGATTTTGGCTCACTGCAACCTCTGCCTCCTGGGTTCAATCGATTCTGGCGCCTCAGCCTCCCGAGTAGCTGGGACTACAAGTGCGCACCACAACACCCTGCTAATTTTTTGTATTTTTTTTTACAGAGATGGGGTCTTGCTAGGTTGCCCAGGCTGACTTTGAACACTTGACCTCAAGCTATCTGCCCACCTTGGCCTCCCAAAGTGCTGGGGTTACAGGCCTAACCTACTGCACCTGGCCTCCTTCCCAATCTCTTATGATCGTGTTAGTTTTTAGTCATTTCTTTTGATGGAAACAGCTTGGACACCCATGTCCCCAGCTAAGCCAGGCAGCTGAGGTCAGCGGGCATAGAGCACTCCAGATCTTTTTTTTTTTTTTTTTTTTTTTAGGCGGAGTTTCTGTCACTCAGGCTGGAGTGCAGTGGCACAATCTCAGCTCACTGCAAGCTCCACCCCGCAGGGTCACGCCATTCTCCTGCCTCAGCCTCCTGAGTAGCTGGGACTACAGGCGCCCGCCACCACGCCCGGCTAATTTTTCTTGTATTTTTAGTAGAGACGGGGTTTCACTGTGGTCTCAATCTCCTGACCTTGTGATCCACCCACCCCGGCCTCCCAAAGTGCTGGGATTACAGGTGTGAGCCACCGCGCCCCACCTTTTTTTTTTTAGACAGGGTCTCACTCTGTCACAGGCTGGAGTGCAGTGGTGTGATCTCAGCTCACTGCAACCTCTGCCTCCCAGTTCAAGCGATTCTCCTGCCTCAGCCTCCCAAGTAGCTGGGATTACAGGCGCCCACCATCACGCCCGGCCAATTTTTGTGTTTTTGGTAGAGACAGGGTTTTGCCATGTTGGCCAGGCTGGTCTCAAACTCCCGACCTCAGGTGATCCACCCGCCTCAGCCTCCCAAAGTGTTGGGATTACAGGCGTGAGCCACTGCACCCAGCCTGCTTCCGGTCTATTTGCTTTGGGTCACGTTTCTTCCCTCGGGTACAAAACAGCCCTCAGGGATCTTTTTCCTACTGAAAAGGGAAAGTGTCTGCTTGGAGTTCTCCCTTAACGGACTGCAGGAGGAAGGAAAGATCAGGAACTATGTCACTGGCTCTCCTAGCCTGAAGTGAGAGATGGAAACTGCAAACATGGAGCATTAAAAGATGGAGCTTACCTTGCAGGGATAAAATTTAACCTCCTGGGGCTGGGCACAGTGGCTCACGCTTGTAATCCCAGCACTTTGGGAGGCCAAGGTGGGCGGATCACTTGAGGCCAGTAGTTCGAGACCAGCCTGAGCAACATGAAATTCCATCTCTACTAAAAATACAAAAATTAGCTGGACGTGGTGGTGGGCGCCTGCAAAATCCCAGCTACTCGGGAGACTGGGGCAGGAGAATCACTTGAACCCAGGAAGTGGAGGCTGCAGTGAGCCAAGGTTGTAGCACTGCATGCTAGCCTGGGTGACAGTGAAATTCTGTCTCAGAAAACAAAAAAAGAGAAAATTGGCTGGGCGTGGTGGCTCATGCCTGTAATCCCAGCACTGTGGGAGGCCAAGGTGGGCAGATCACCTGAGGTCAGGAGTTTAAGACCAGCCTGGCCAACATGGTGAAACCCTGTCTCTACTGAAAATACAAAAATTAGCCAGGTGTGGTGGTGTGCACCTGTAATCCCAGCTACTTAGGAGGCTGAGGCAGGAGAAATGCTTGAACCCCAATTGCTTGTTGTTCTGACAGAGTCTCACTCTGTCGCCAGGCTGGAGTGCAATGGTGTGATCTAGGCCCACTGCAACCTCCACCTTCCGGGTTCAAGTGATTCTCCTGCCTCAGCCTACCAAGTAGCTGGGACTACAGGTGCCTGCCACCACGTCAAGCTAATTTTTGTATTTTTAGTAGAGACGGGGTTTCACCATGTTGGCCAGGATGGTCTCGATCTCTTGACCTCAGACTGAGATGATCCGCCCACCTCGGCCTCCCAAAGTGCTGGGATTACAGGCGTGAGCCACCAGGCCCGGCTGATTATTTTCATGCAACATACTTCCCTGTCCTGGAACATTTGATGGCATTTATTAGGTGTTTGACCTGAAGAGTGACACCCAACATTTGCACACTAGGCCACTGCCAATGCATGCTTCCGTTTTTTTTAATTTTATTATTTTTATTTTCCTGTTTGTTCTATTCAGAGAATGCAAGTATTTCTAGGGAAGGACACTTGAGAATATGCTCCATCAAAATGAAGGGCAGCATCATCGATGCTCACTGCAGCATTAATCTCGGTGTTTCTCCCTAGTCTGCTGCTCCTCCCCAGAACAGAATCCAAACCTTTTCCATCATCTCCAGGAGGAGACAAACTTCCTGCCACCCGACAGCTGCCATCTGGGAGCAGCTCAGTCTGTCTTACTCCACTCCTTTTCAAGGCACCTGCTCCTGGCCCACCAGCTTTTCCTCTCAGGCTCAAAGGATCAAGAATCAAAATGGCACTGGACTTCTCCACTAGCAACTGTGGAAGCTAAAAGACAAACTGTTTGTTTGTTTGTTTGTTTGTTTGTTTTTTTGAGACGGAGTCTCACTCTGTCGCCCGGGCTGGAGTACAGTGGCCGGATCTCAGCTCACTGCAAGTTCCGCCTCCCGGGTTTACGCCATTCTCCTGCCTCAGCCTCCGGAGTAGCTGGGACTACAGGCGCCCGCCACCGCGCCCGGCTAATTTTTTTTTGTATTTTAGTAGAGACGGGGTTTCACCGTGTTAGCCAGGAGGGTCTCGATCTCCTGACCTCGTGATCCGCCCGTCTCGGCCTCCCAAAGTGCTGGGATTACAGGCTTGAGCCACCGCGCCCGGCCGACAAACTGTTAATCGCACCATGGCACTCCAGCCTAGGAGATAGAGTGAGACTCTATCTCAGAAAAAAGAAAAAAACGCAAAAAAAATTGTCTTTAACATTCTGAGGGGAAACAATTGCCAATCTATAATCCATAGCCAATCTAATGTGAGAATAAAGACTTTGGCCAAGTGCCATGGCTCACACCTGTAATTCCAGCACTTTGAAAAGCTGAGACAGGGCTGGGCGCGATGGCTCACACCTGTAATCCCAGCACTTTGGGAGGCCAAGGCAGGCGTATCACAGGGTCAGGAGTTCAAGACCAGCCTGGTCAATGTGGCAAAATCCCATCTCTACTAAAAATACAAAAATTAGCTGGGTGTGGTGGCAGGCACCTGTAATCCCAGCTATGCAGGAAGGTGAGGCAGGAGAATCACTTGAACCTGGGAGGTGGAGGTTGCAGTGAGCTGAGATTGTGCCACTGCACTCCAGCCTGGGCAATAGAGCAAGACTGTGTCTCAAAAAAAAAAAAAAAAAAAAAGTGCTGAGACAGGAAGATCACTTGAGCCCAGGAGTTCGAGGCTGCAATGAGCCATGGTGGCACCACTGCACTCCAGCCTGGGTAACAGAGCAAGACCCTGACTCAAAAAATAAAATATAATAAGAAAGAGACAGAGACATGGTGTGAGAACAGGGATTAGTGTGAGGCTAACAAAGGCAAATCCTGGAAAGATGGTGATGGGGGGTCCCAGGTTGACAGCCAGCAGCAGCCTCGACAGCATCCTGCCCAGTGTGGATCTGCAGGGAGGAAACCCCTGAAGAAAAGCCCTAAGGAAACAGTGAAGCAAATACCTTCCTGACCAGACTGACTAGGTGGAAAGTTGAGTTGGGAGGTATTTATGGCTCCAAAGGAAGATGTGGGAAGGCTTACTAAAAGATTCTAGGCCGGGCGCGGTGGCTCAAGCCTGTAATCCCAGCACTTTGGGAGGCCGAGACGGGCGGATCACGAGGTCAGGAGATCGGGACCATCCTGGCTAACATGGTGAAACCCCGTCTCTACTAAAAAATACAAAAAAAACTAGCCGGGCGAGGGGGTGGGCGCCTGTAGTCCCAGCTACTCGGGAGGCTGAGGCAGGAGAATGGCATAAATCTGGGAGGCAGAGTTTGCAGTGAGCCGAGATCCAGCCACTGCACTCCAGCCTGGGCGACAGACTCTGTCTCAAAAAAAAAAATATTCTAGCTGGGGCCGGGCATGCTGGCTCATGCCTATAATTCCTGCTCTTTGGGAGGCCGAGGAGGGTGGATCACTTGAGGTCAGGAGTTTGAGACCAGCCTGGCCAACATGGTGAAACCCTGTCTCTACTAAAAATACAAGTTAGCCAGGTGTGATGGCACACGCCTGTAGTCCCAGCTACCCGGGAGGCTAAGGGAGGAGAATCACTTGAACCTGGGAGGCAGAGGTTACAGTGAGCTGAGATCATCCCACTGCACTCCAGCCTGGGTGACAGAGCAAAACTCCATCTCTAAATCAATCAATCAATCAATCAATAAAATAGCCAGGTGCAGTAGCTCATGCTTGTTAATCCTGGCACTTTGGGAGGCTGAGGTGGGAGGATTGCTTGAGGCCAGGAGTTCGAGACAAAGCTGGGCAACATAGGGAGACCTCATCTCAACAAAAGAATAAATTAGCCAGGTGTGGTGGTGCATCCCTGTAGTCCTAGCTACTTGGGAGGCTGAGGTGGGAGGATCACCTGAGCCTGGGAAGTTGAGGCTGCAGTGAGCTGTGATTGTGCCACTGCACTCCAGCCTGGGCAATGGGAGTGAGACCCTATCTCAAAAACAAACAACAACAAAAAGCTCAGTGGGAGGAACTGTGTGTGGACACGGTGGGACCCCTCTCTGGTGCACAGGTGAGCAACGAGCCTGGGGGAGGGGAGCAGAGCCTGCAAGGTGTCAGAGAAGGGGCCAAGAGGAAGGGGAACCAAGGTGTTTCTCCCTGGACAGCATGGCTGAAGTGTCCAATGCTGCCCAGAGGCCAAACATGATGAGGGTTTAGTGACATGGACGTTGCTGGTGATATCATGGGAAGTTGCCTGGCTGCAGTGAGGCCAGGTCAGAGAGGAGAAGGAGAGATGGGCAGATGGGGATACGGCAAAGGAAGGTTGACTGTCAAGGGCAGGAGGGAGAAGTGGGTAGCTCTTTTATATTTTACATAGTCTATTTTTTTTTTTTTTTTTTTTTTTTTTTGAGATGGAGTCTCACAGTGTCACCAGGCTGGAGCGCGGAGTATGATCTCGGCTCACTGCAACCTCCGCCTTCTGGGCTCAAGTGATTCTCCTGCCTCAGCCTCCCGAGTAGCTGGGACTACAGGCATGCACCACCACACCCAACTGTGTGTGTGTGTATCTATGTATATATGTGTGTGTGTGTGTGTGTGTGTGTATATATATGTATATATATAGTATTTTTATTAGAAACAGGGTTTCACCATGTTGACCAGGATGGTCTCTATCTCTGGACCTCATGATCTGCCCACGTTGGCCTCCCAAAATGCTGGGATTACAGGCGTGAGCCACCGTGCCTGGCCAGTAGAGTCTTGCTCTGTTGCCCAGGCTGGAGTGCAGTGGCGTGATCATCCCTCACTGCAGCCTCCAAAGCCAGAGCTCACATGATCCTCCTGACTTGGCTTCCTGAAGTGCCACTGCATAAGCATAAGCCACTGCGCCTGGCCAGGGTACATGTTTTTAAGATAGGAGAGCCCTGAGGATGTGTCAATCCTATCAGAAAGAAGCCAGCTTAAAGACTTGAGTGGGGAGGGGCCCCTCAGGGCATGAGGTCTTGCAGGAGGCTAGAGGAGGCAGGTACATACCTGCTCTGATCTTATACTCCTGGCCATATCCTCCTCACCCTATCTGCTCGTCCTTATCCTGCCTAGCAGGCTGCCATCTCAACTTCACAGATGCAAGGCAGTCATTTACTGCAGTTACCCGGCTGCAAAAAGGTCCCATGACCCTAGATGACTCTGTCTCCAAAGCCAGGTTCTTGCTGCACTTTTTCTAGCCTGGGGCGGAAGCCACCAGAGTGCAGCCTTTTCAAGCAAGGGCCAGAGGGGAAGCCTCAAACTCCAGTGCCTGCGGGGCCACAGAGATTCCAAAACAGGACAAGGTGGCCACCTGTGCCACAGCAGTGTGAGCCCAGGAACAGGAGGAAGGGAGGGGGCTGTGCACCCTGAGGGCTCTTGTCCCCCGCCAGGGGGGCATTCCTGCTGCACCCCAGGAGCAATCTTTGTCACCAGATCTTTCGTTTTTTTTTGTTTTGTTTTGTTTGCTTGTTTTGGTTTTGAGATGGAGTTGCACTCTTGTTGCCCAGGCTGGAGTGCAGTGGCGTGATCTAGGCTCACCGCAACCTCCACTTCCCAGACTCAAGCAATTCTCCTGCCTCAGCCTCCCGAGTAGCTGGGGTTACAGGCATGTGCCACCACACTCGGCTAATTTTGTATCTTTAGTACAGATGGAGTTTCTCCATGTTGGTCAGGCTGGTCTCCAACTCCCGACCTCAGGTGATCCACCTGCCTCGGCCTCCCAAAGTGCTGGGATTACAGGCATGAGCCACCACACCCAGCATGTTTGCTTGTTTTTAGATGGAGACAGGGTCTCGCTCTGTCACCCAGGCTAGGGTGCAGTGGAGCGATCATAGCTCACTGCAGCCTTGACCTCCTCCTGGGCTCAAGTGATCCACCCACCTTGGCCTCCCAAGTAGTTGGGATTACAGGCTACTTTTTAGTAGCCGAGCTAATTTAAAAAAACAAAAACAAAACATTTTATGTAGAGATGGGGTCTTGCTGTGTTGACCAGGCTGGTGTCAAACTACCAGCCTCAAGTGATACTTCCGAAGTAGTGGGTTTACAGGCGTGAACTACCATGCCCTGCCCCCCAGGTCTTTGGGTTTTTCTAAAGAATTTAAGTATCCCAATTTGAATGTGAATTCTCCAGGTTAGAGAGGTTTGTGTCCCGAGAACAGGAAAGTTAGGTGGTGGAACATTAAGACAGGGTCAGGGAAGGCCTCCCTTGGAGAAGACCCCTGACCCAGGCAGGAATCCGCTTGCCAAGTCCGGAAAGACGAGAGGAGAGGGTGGGGGAGGTAGGAGGCCTGACCACCAACCAGCCTTGTGGTCAGTGAAAGACCGCAGGGGCACTGGGAGGGAGGATTCCAGCTCTGCCAGTTCTCCACGGTGGCCTCATTTGATCTATGCGGGTCACAGTCCCTGAACAGGGGGAGGGAGGCACACACTCCCTACTGGCCTGCCCTCCCCAGCCCAGGGGTCCAGGAGGAGGGCTCCACGGTGCGGACCAGGGTGGCCTCTCCAGGGCCTGCTAGGGCCGGGCCCGGATGGCGACTATTCCCTCTTCGAGTGCCATCGAATTGAGTGCTCATTAGCCACAATTTACACCCCGGCAGGGGCTCCCCTAGGCCACGCCTGCCCTCTAAGGGGTGGCAGGGATCGGGCTGGGTACCCCCCACCCAGACACCCAGGCAGTGACAGTTGCCAACCGTGGCGCGCGGACACGCGCAGCAGGGATGCGGCACAGCGCGCGCTGCGCTGGGCACCGGCCGGCCCGGGACGCCCCAGGGGCCGCCGCATCGTGTCCCCTGGGCCGGGTGAGTGGCCGGGCCGGGAAGGGTTAAGCCCACCGAGCTGCGGCTGCCTAGAGCGGCGGCG
>NW_016829485.1:59393-100722 GCF_001698545.2 Rhinopithecus bieti | reverse complement strand
ACTAGGATTACAGGCTTGAGCCACTGCGCCCAGCTATTTTTATTTTTATTTTTTTGAGACAGAGTCTTGCTCTGTCGCCCAAGTTGGAGGAGTGTGGTGGCTCGATCTCGACTCACTGCAACCTCCACCTCCTGGGTTCAAGCAGTTCAGTTCTCCTGCTGCAGCCTCCCGAGTAGCTGGGACTATAGGTGCATGCCACCATGCCCGGCTAATTTTTGTATTTTTAGTAGAGACAAGGGTTTCACCATGTCCCTCGGTTTTTTTTGTTTGTTTGTTTTTGTTTTTTGTTTGTTGTTTTTGAGACAGAGTCTCGCTCTGTTGCCGGGCTGGAGTGCAGTGGCATTATCTCAGCTCACTGCAACCTCCGCCTTTCAGGTTCAAGTGATTCCCTGGCCCCAGCCTCCCAAGTAGCTGGGACTACCGCCCACGCCACCACACCCGGAATTTTTTTTTTTTTTTTTTTTTTTTTGAGACGGAGTCTCGCTTTGTCGCCCAGGCTGGAATGCAGTGGCACCATCTCGGATCACTGCAAGCTCCGCCTCCCGGGTTCACGCCATTCTCCTGCCTCAGCCTTGGGACTACAGGCACGCGCCACCACGCCCGGCTAATTTTTTGTATTTAGTAGAGACGGGGTTTCACCGTGTTAGTCAGGATGGTCTTGATCTCCTGACCTCGTATTCTGCCTGCCTCGGCCTCCCAAAGTGCTGGGATTACAGGTGTGAGCCACCGCGCCCGGCCACACCCGGATTTTTTGCATTTTATTAGAGATGGGGTTTCACCATGTTGGCCAGGATGGTCTCGATCTCCTGACCTTGTGATCCACTTGCCTCAACCTCCCAAAGTGCTAGGATTACACGCACGAGCCACCGCGCCCGGCCATCCCTTGATTTTATTAAATCAACATATTCCTGGAAAAGTGGCCAGAAAGCAAACTTTTATAAATCAAAACATTGCCTTCCATTACAAAATGGAAAACATATGATGTTATAGGAAGAAGAGATGTTGATACCAGATTTGGGAATGGAGAAAGCCTCCTCAGGTCACATGTAGAAAGAAGAATTGGGATTTTCCAATAGCACAATAGTAATACTCAAAATGAGAAACTCATGGTGGACATGGTGTGGAAAGAGAAGCGTAGTAACGGAGCGGTGCTGTTTATGCAGGGCCTCTTAGGTTTATGCCTCCCAAAGTGTTGGGATTATAGCATGAGCCATCACGCCCAGCTGAGTTAGTCCTTTGTATTCAGGAATGACAATCTCAAACACTCCCAGTCTCCTTGGTATTTTTTGTTACTTTGCAAACCAATCCTAACCTGCAGAGAGAGGAAATTTTCAAGCACCTACCAGGTTCCAGGGACTATGCCAGGGCTCTCTTTGTTGTACTGTTTAAGCAGATGGTGTGGGTATCACTGATCTATTTTATAGACAGGGCTGTGAGCCTGCAGGAGGTTGTACACCTGCCGACTGGTAGAGTTAGGTTCTGAACTGAGGACTTCCCGCCTGAAACCTAGTGGTCTCTCTGACACTTTGGTGGTATTGGGAAACTACTTGCGGTAACAATTCCAGGCAGCTTTATATAAATTATTTATTATTTACAGAGAAGGAGAGTTTTATTTATTTAAGGTGTGGCTGTAACTGAGGTCGGAGTTCAGCATGGGGTTGGTGGCTTGGCCACTGGAACCAACCCCATGCTGAACTGGTTCAGTGGTTTCTACTGGAGGGTGATTAAGCACAAGAGACTTCTCAGGATGGTCAGGGAGCCCCTGGCACCCCTGCTGGTGTCAGTGCCGAGATCAGAGCATGGGGCCTGTGTAAAGGGAAGCTCCAAGGAGGGATCAGGGAGCTGGGGTCCAGAGGGAGGTCACCAGCAGTCCCTGGGCCTCCTTCCTTCCTTCCTTCCTCCCTCCCTTCCTTCCTTGTTTCCTTCGCACTTTCTCTCTTTCTTTCTTTTTTTTTTTTTTTTTTTTTTTTTTTTTTTTGAGAGGGAGTCTCGCTCTGTCACCCAGGCTGGAGTGCAGTGGCCAGATCTCAGCTCACTGCAAACTCCGCCTCCTGGGTTTACGCCATTCTCCTGCCTCAGCCTCCCGAGTAGCTGGGACTACAGGCGCCCGCCACCTCGCCCGGCTAGTTTTTTGTATTTTTTTAGTAGAGACGGGGTTTCACCGTGTTAGCCAGGATGGTCTCGATCTCCTGACCTCGTGATCCGCCCGCCTCGGCCTCCCAAAGTGCTGGGATTGCAGGCTTGAGCCACTGCACCCGGCCCTCTCTTTCTTTCTTTTGACATGGCCCAGGCTGGAGCACAGTGGTATGATCTCGGCTCACTGCAACCTCCACCTCCTGAGTTCAGGTGATTCTCCTGCCTCAGCCTCCTGAGTAGCTGGGACTACAGGCACTGGGCACCACACCTGGCTAATTTTTTGTATTTTTAGTAGAGTCGGGCTTTCACGATGTTGCCCAGGCTGGTTTCGAACTTCTGAGCGCAGGCAATCTGCCCACCTCGGCCTCTCAAAGTGCTGGGATTACAGGCATGAGCCGCCGTGCCCAGCCACCTGGGCACATTTCCAAGCCACCCCCAGCCCCTGCAGCATTTCAGTTTCTGCTGGGCTGCTATTGTTACTTGATCCAGCACTTTCGGGCTCCTGCTAAGAGTGTGTTAGTGTATCTTTGAGGGCAGGTAAGGGGCAGGTCCTGGGGTCTGGACCAGAGAGCTTCCTGTAGATCTTTCTCTCTTGGCTTCCTGCCATTTCTTCCACAGGTGGCAGTGGTGGGAGTGAGAGTCAGGAGGAGGAAGAGCCTCAGGAGGGGAGCAGCAGTCCACAGCGGCCAGCAGTCTTGGCCCCAGTGGGGGCCAGTGAAATCGCTGAGGAAAAACAGGAGTTGCAACTGCAGCAGTTAGAACAGCAGCCAAAACCGCAGCAACAGCCACAGCAGGAGCAACTGCAACAGCTGCAGCCACACCTAGAACTGCAACAACAGCCGCAGCAAGATGGGCAACAACAGCTATCTCAACTACAGCAGGAAAAACACCAATCCATGCACCATCAGGAACTGAAACCTGAACTGCAGCTAATGCACCAGCAGCAACAGGTACAGCCACAGCAAGTGCAAGAGCAACAGCTGTTGCAGCAGCAGCAGGAGCAGTTACAGCCACAGCAGGAGCAGTTACAGCCGCAGCAGGAGCCGTTACAGCCACAGCAGGAGCCACCACAGCCGCAGCAAGCACAAGAGCAACAGCTGTTGCAGCAGCAGGAACAGCTACAGCAGCAAGTGCAAGAGCAACAGCTGTTACAGCAACAGCAGGAACAGTTACAACAGCAGCAGCTGCTACAACAGCAGGAACAATTACAGCAGCAACAGTTTCAACAGCAGCAGGAACAGCTACAGCAGCAGCAGCAGCTACTTTTGCTGCAGCAGCAGGAACAGCTACAGCAGCAACTGTTGCAGCAGCAGCAGGCACAGTTACAACAGCAACTGCTGGAACAGCAGCAAGCACAGTTACAGCAGCAGCTACTGCTGCAGCAGCAGGAACAATTAAAGCAGCAGCAGCAACAGCAGCTGTTGCAACAGCAGCAGGAACAATTGCAACAGCAACAACTGCAGCCTCCTCCCCTGGAGCCCGAGGAGGAGGAAGAGGTGGAGCTGGAGCTCATGCCGGTGGACCTGGGGTCGGAGCAGGAGCTGGAGCAACAGCGGCAGGAGTTGGAGCGGCAGCAGGAGCTGGAACGGCAGCAGGAGCAGCGGCAGCTGCAGCTCAAACTGCAGGAGCAGCTGCAGCAGCTGGAGCAACAGCTGGAGCAGCAGCAGCAGCTAGAGCAGCAGCAGCTGGAGCAGCAGGAGGTGCAGCTGGAGCTGACCCCGGTGGAGCTGGGCGCCCAGCAGCAGGAGGTGCAGCTGGAGCTGACCCCGGTGCAACCAGAGCTGCAGCTAGAACTGGTGCCAGCCGCAGGGGGTGGCGGAGCGGCAGTCCCCGGGGCTCCAGCCGCGGTCGTGGTGGCTCCCCCGGGCTACGTGGTGCTGCAGGAGCTCATGGTGCTGCCAGCCGTGGCAGCGCCGGCTGTGGTGGCCATCCCGGGCCCGGCAGGCAGCGCGGCGTTGACTCCCGCACGGCAGCGGCGGCGACGGCGCGCCCGGGACCGGCCGACCATCTGCGGGGAGTGCGGCAAGGGCTTCAGCCGCAGCACGGACCTGGTGCGCCACCAGGCCACGCACACGGGTGAGCGGCCACACCGTTGCGGCGAGTGCGGCAAGGGCTTCTCGCAGCACTCGAACCTGGTAACGCACCAGCGCATCCACACGGGTGAGAAACCCTACGCCTGCTCCTACTGCGCTAAGCGCTTCAGTGAGAGCTCGGCGCTCGTGCAGCACCAGCGCACGCACACCGGGGAGCGACCCTACGCCTGCGGGGACTGCGGCAAGCGCTTCAGCGTCTCCTCCAATCTGCTGCGCCACCGGCGCACGCACTCGGGCGAGCGGCCCTACGTGTGCGAGGACTGCGGCGAGCGCTTCCGACACAAGGTGCAGATCCGCCGCCACGAGCGTCAGCTGCACGGCGCGGGCCGCTCCAGGGGCCTCGGCCTGTTGCGCGCCTCGCGGCCCGCAGCCCTTGGTGGCCCAGCCCGTGCAGAGCAGGGCGCCACGGCCACTGCGCCCGCAGACAAGGCGCTTTGAGAGCCGCGATCGGGGCTGCCTGGCCAGGAGGGGATCCCCTACCCGCCTCCACCTGAAAAGCTCCTTGACCCGGGTTCATGGGCGCTGGAGGCATCCTGGAATATCCCTGGAGTAAAAGGCTTCCACCATCATCATCATCATCATCATCTCCTGGATTCCCTGAGAAAATACCAGGTTCACAGACTTCACCGCCAGAAAAAAAACCATCCGCCAAAACAGAAGTGGACTGGGACTGAAATAGCACGCGGGACACGTTTGTCTGCCCTTGGAGGGGCCTGCCAAAAATTTTCGCTCCGGGAAAACTGGACTTACTACGAACAAGGAAAAACTCCCAGTGGCGAGACGGTTAATGATACTGGCCGAGGACTGGATACCCACCAGGGGATCAAAGACGTGGTGAGACACACATGGAAAAGCTTCGATCCTGGTGAAAATGATCCCAAGGAAAAATTCGGGGAGGAAGCAAACTTGTTTGCACTATGTAGAAACTGAGCAAGGCATTGAATCGTCCTCAGTGGTGTTTGCCTTGAAAATACTTTCCAAGATGAAAATTCATCAGGGTGGGTATAATTCTGATGAAAACGCCTGTGTTCATCAACACAGGGTCAGAGCGCTCACGCGATCAATGTGCAAATCTAAGCCAGGGGGTCCTGCTCCGGGTGGAAGGTAAAATCTTCCCTCCAGGGAACCAGGGGCTCCGGCGGGCGTCGGAGGCAAGTTCTTGGCCTCTGCTGCCAGGTCCCCCAGTCCCCCAGCCCGCATTAATGTCCTCTGGAATAAGAGCCTGTGGCTGAAGCAGAGGGCCTTCTGCTAGAGCTCTCCAAGGTCTGGAAGGAGGGTCCTCCAGAAGGAGCTCCGGGGTAGCCCCACTGTGGCCCCCCTGGACTCCACCAGCTTCATGCTTCTCAGATGCTACCCAGGGGCCGGCACTGGGAGTCCGGGGCAGATTTCTCCTGCACCAGGCTATGGGGGTTTGGAGGGCTGCCTGAGCAGACCCTGCGCCATGGCTGGGGCTGGGGGAAGAATGTCTGAGACAAGGTTTGGGAGCAATGCTCTTTACTACGTTTACCAAATCGTCTGGGGCAGGGGCTGTGAGCCACAGCAGTTGCTGGTGCCTTGTGGGAAGGTGGGGCAGGGAGGAGGCTGCCCGCCACCTCTGTCCCCAGTCACTTCCTGCTTGACCTGACTCTTCACATGTGGCTGCTTAATTCCTGCCCCTCTCTCCCCAGCTGCTTCTCCTTTACTAACACACCTGCTACATTTTACACATGTGTTGGTAAGTGAGAAACAGAAACGAAAAATAAATTAAAATGCAGAAATATAATGTCATTGTCTTGGTGTTTTCACCTCTGGGTTTTGTGTCTTCCCTAGGGCTTCCTTTCTTTTCTTTCTTTCTTTCTTTTTTCCTTCTCTTCCCTTCCCTTCCTTTCCCCTGTCCCCCTTTTCTCCTTTCTTTCCTCTTTCCCCTTCCCTTCCTTTCCTTTTTTCTTTCTTTTCTTCTTCTTCTTCCTTTTTTTTTTTTTTTAATGTTGTCTGGGCTGGTCTCAAACTCCTGAGCTCAACTGATCCTCCCAACTCGGCCTCCCAAAGCACTGGGATTACAGGCATGAGCCACCACATCTGGGTAATTTTTAATTTTTTTTTCTTTTTTCCTGTAGGGACAGGGTCTCACTCTTCCCCAGGCTGGTCTCAAACTCCCAGTCTCAAGCAGTCCTTCCACCTCAGCCTCCCAAAATGCAGGGAGTACAGGTGTGAGCCACTGTGCCTGGCCAAAGGATCATTTCTTTCTTTCTTTTTTTTGAGAGAGGGTCTTGCTCTATTGCCCAGGCTGGAGTGCAGTGGTTTGATCACTGCAGCCTCAAACTCCTGGGCTCAAGCAATTCTCCTACCTCAGCCTCCTGAGTAGCTGGGACTACAGGTACATGCCACAATGTCTGGCTACCTTTTATTTTCTTTTTTGAGATGGAGTCTCGCACCATTGCCCAGGCTGGAATGCAGTGGCACGATCTCTGCTCACTGCAATCTTTGCCACCCGGGTTCAAGCGATTCTCCTGCCTCAGCCTCCTGAGTAGCTGAGATTACAGGCGCCCACCACCACGTCTGGCTAATTTTTTTAATTTTTAGTAGAGATGGGGTTTCACTGTGTTGGCCAGGCTGGTCTGGAACTCCTGACCTTGTGATCTGCCCATCTTGGCCTCCCAAAGTCCTGGGATTACAGGCGTGAGCCCCTGCGCCCAGCCATGTCTGGCTAAGTTTTAATTTTGTTTTTAGAGATGGAGTCTCACTGTGTCACTCAGGCTATTGGGGTTCATTTCAAGGAAAATGTTCCTGGTTGCTCTCCGGCAAGGAACTTACTATTCAGGCCCATTACCCAATCCTGCTCACCCCAAACCAGACTTCCAGCCTGAGGCCCGTGGCTGGGTAATGGACTTACTCAGTGAGACCCTCATGGGAGGGTCAGGGACCCGAGGGTGGATGCTTGAGAAGGCCAGCTTTGGGATCCCAACTTAGTAGTGGCTCACACCTGTAATCCCAGCACTTTGGGAGTCTGAGGTGGGGGGATCACTAGAGGCCAGGAGCTTGAGACCAGCCTGGACAACATAGCAAGACTCCATCTCTACTAAAAACGGTACCACTGCACTTCGGTCTGGGAAACAGCAAGACCCTTTCCCCCTTCTCCCCCACAAAATTCAGCCCAGCTGCAGTCTGGAGTGATGGTGCTGAGCTCGCCTTGCTGCACAGCCACTTGGAGCGTCATGAGGCCTGGAGTCTCCTCCCAGCCCTGAGAGTCCTTAATTCTTTTCTGTCTGTATTTATTTAGAGACTCTAGTCTCTCTGTGTTGACCAGGCTGGAGTGCAGTGGCACGATCTCAGCTCACTGCGACCTCTGCCTCCCAGGTTCAAGCGATTCTCCTGCCTCAGTCTCCCCAGTAGCTGGGATTACAGGCACGCACCACCACACCTGGCTAATTTTTGTATTTTTTTAGTAGAGACGGGGCTTTTGCCATGTTGGCCAGGATGGTGTCGAATGCCTGACCTCAACTAATCCGCCCACCTCGGCCTCCCAAAGTGCTGGGATTACAGGCATGAGCCACCTTGCCCGGCCTTGCTGCCTGGAGCCCGTTGATGCAACTGTGTGGGGAGCTGGATGCACCTGAGAATTCCTTCCCCAGGATGGCCCTGGATCCATTAAGACAGGCACAGGGCCGGGCGCGGTGGCTCAAGCCTGTAATCCCAGCACTTTGGGAGGCCGAGACGGGCGGATCACGAGGTCAGGAGATCGAGACCATCCTGGCTAACATGCTGAAACCCCGTCTCTACTAAAAAATACAAAAAACTAGCCGGGCGAGGTGGCAGGCGCCTGTAGTCCCAGCTACTCGGGAGGCTGAGGCAGGAGAATGGCGTAAACCTGGGAGGTGGAGCTTGCAGTGAGCTGAGATCCGGCCATTGCACTCCAGCCTGGGCGACAGAGCGAGACTCCATCTCAAAAAAAAAAAAAAAGACAGGCAAAGGAGGAGAGCGCAGCCTGCTCTCCTGTTTTGTTCAGGGCGGCTCCGAGTTGTGACTCACACTCCAGTTTGCCTGTGGGATCCAATCAAAGCATCCCTTGCACACACACATATATATATGTATATATAATATATATATATATTTTAAGACACAATCTCGCTCTGTTGCCCAGGCTAGAGTACAATGGCATGATCACGGCTCACTGCAGCCTTGATCTCCTAGGCTCTAGCAATCCTGCCTCAGCTTCCTGAGTAGCTGGGACTATAGGTGTGTCACTACACCTGGCTAATTTTTTTCTTTTCTTTTCTTTTTTTTTTTGAGATGGAGTCCCTAGGCTGTCCCTAGGCTGGAGTGCAGTGGCGCAATCTTGGCTCACTGCAACCTCTGCCTCCCAGGTTCGTGATTCTCCTGCCTCAGCCTCCTGAGTAGCTGGGATTACAGGCAGGTGCCACTGCGCCCAGCTAATTTTTGTATTTTTAGTAGAGACGGGGTTTCACCATGTTGCCCAGGCTGGTCTTGAACTCCTGACCTCAGGTGATCCACCCGCCTCGGCCTCCCAAAGAACTGGGATTAGAGGCATGAACCACCATGACCGGCCTCACAGGATTTTGCTGGAGGCTGCATCTCTACTTGGCTTCCTCTCCTTCCTTGACCCGCTTCTCTTACTCCAGCACCCTCTGGGATGATGGCCTTAATGCATCACTCACTCAGAAATTCGTGTGTTGAGGTCTGCTGCCCAGCAGCCTGCCCTGAGACCCATGGTGTAGTTCTGGCAAGTGGAGTCTGGGCTGGGGCCACTCCCCCATCAGGTAGCAACAGGGACCTGTTTGTAGGGGGTGAGTGGTGGTTACCTTTGGCTGCCTTTTTTTTTTCTTTTTTTTTTTTTCCTCGAGACAGGGTCTCACTCTGTTGCCCAGGTTGGAGTGCAGGTACAATCATAGCTCACTGCAGCCTCCAACTCCTGGGCTCGAGGAATCCTCCCATCTCAGCCTCCTGAGCAGCTCAGACTACAGGCACACACCACCATGCCTGGCTTATTTTTATTATTTTTTTGTAGAGACGGGGCCTTGTCATGTTGTCCAGGCTGATCTCGAACTCCTGGGCTCAAGCGATTCTCCCACCTCAGCCTCCCAGAGTGCTGGGATTACAGGTGCCAGCCACCGCCCCTGGGCTGATGCCCCTTTTTGACATGATGGGTGGGGTTCAAGATACAATAAGTTCTGCCAATCGCCTGCCTCCCCACGGGGCACCCGGCGGGCTGGAAACACAAGGAACATCAGACAAAGGAACCCAACCCTACTTCATCAAAAACTCAAAACAAGGGCCAGGCGCGGTGGCTCAAGCCTGTAATCCCAGTACTTTGGGAGGCCGAGACGGGCGGATCACGGGGTCAGGAGATCGAGACCATCCTGGCTAACATGGTGAAACTTCGTCTCTACTAAAAAATACAAAAAACTAGCTGGGCGAGGTGGCGGGCGCCTGTAGTCCCAGCTACACGGGAGGCTGAGGCAGGAGAATGGTGTAAAACCTGGGAGGCGGAGCTTGCAGTGAGCTGAGATCCGGCCACTGCACTCCAGCCTGGGCGACAGAGCAAGACTCCGTCTCAAAAAAAAAAAAAAGAAAACTCAAAACAGGCCGGGTGCAGTGGCTCATGCCTGTAATCCCAACACTTTGGGAGGGTGAGGTGGAAGGATCACTTGAGGTGAGGAGTTAGAGACCAGCCTGGCCAACATGGCAAAACCCCATCTCTACTAAAAATAAAAAAATTAGCCGGGTGTGATGGCAGGCACCTGTAATCCCAGCTACTTGGGAGGCTGAGGCAAGAGAATTGCTTGGACCCAGGAGGCAGAGGTTACAATGAGCCAAGATTGCACCACTGCACTCCAGCCTGGACGACAGAGCGAGACTCCATCTCAAAAACAAACAGAGACAATAGGGAAAAGAGACCTCAGTATAGAACTGGGTTCAATTCTGGCCCGGCGTGGTGGCTCATGCCTGTAACCCCAGCACTTTGTGAGGCCGAGGCAGGCAGATCACGAGGTCAGGAGATTGAGACCATCCTGGCCAACATGGTGAAACTCCGTCTCTACTAAAATACAAAAATAATTAGCCAGGCGTGGTGGCGGGCGCCTGTAGTCCCAGCTGCTTGGGGGGCTGAGGCAGAGGAATCGCTTGAACCCAAGAGGTGGAGGTTGCAGTGAGCTGAGATCGCGCCACAGCACTCCAGCCTGGCGACAGAGCAAGACTCTGTCTCAAAACAAACAAATGAAACAAAACCCTGAAAGCAGAGGATGCCCCCACACCTCCCCAGGAAGGGCTCCCAGCCTGCCAACAGGAGGTGGCCTAGAGAAAGAGGGAGGATAAGCGGGCCTATGTCAGCGGCTGGTCCACCTGCCACCCTGCTGCTTATGTGAGCAGGAGGAAAGAGGAGGGAGGTGATTGGCAGCCTGCCCCAGGGACATGGCCTGCCTGGGCCTGTGCACCCCGAGAGAGCAGGAAACGGCAAGAATAAGAAAAACAGATACCCACATGGATGTTGCTGCTCGGCCCAGTCAGTGACTGGCCTGTTAGTGGGCAGCTTTCCCTCCCTGGAGGGCACTGGAGGGTGGCTAACAGAGGTGGGCAGGAGCACCAGGAAGGCACTCCCTCACTTTAGCCTCAGCTTGAGCTCCTACACCGTGCCACTGGCTATCATGGCAGCCAGGGCCTTCAGCTCATGGTATCAGGCCTGGAGTAGGGCAAAGACCCCTGCCAAGTCCCAACCATGAGGTGCAGCCTGAGAGTCACAGACTGGGAATTGAGGGATGACAGAAAGAGGAGTTCCCTGGCCTGCATGGGGACAGGTCGTATTTCAGCCCAGCCTGAAAGGTGGCCAGAGAGGGGGATGCAGTGGTGGTAGGGGACGTCTGTCTTGAGCAAGAGCCTGAGGTGGGAGCTGGGGGTAAATCCAGGGGTCTGAGTGGTCCTGTGGCTGGAACTTCTTGCCCCTCTGGGGGGTCCGTGGTGGCTATGAAAGGCGTCAGGCGGTGGGGAAGGTTATGACTTGCCAAAGTGTTTGGGGGTGTGGCACGCGGTCCCGATGGACAGCAGGAAGCCATCCAAAGGCTGTTTAGGGGAACCAGGTGAGAGATGACAAGACTTCAAGGTGACAGAGTTAAGCTCTGGTAACTGGAATTTTTTTTTTTTTTTTTTGAGACAGGGTCTTACTCTCTGTTGCCCAGGCTGGAGTGCAGTGGTGCAATCACAGTTCACTGCAGTCTTGAACTTGGGCTCAAGCTCAAGTGATCTTCCTGTCTCCACCTCCTGAGTAGCTGGGACTACAGGTGTGCACCACCGTGCCCAGCTAATTTATTTTATTTTATTTTAAATTTATTTTATTTTATTTTTTGAGACACAATTTCGCTCTTATCACCCAGGCTGGAGTGCAATGGCACGATCTCAGCTCACTGCAACCTCCGCCTCCCAGGTTTAAGCGATTCTCCTGCCTTAGCCTCCCGAGTAGTTGAGATTACAGGCATGCGCCACCACACCCGGCTAATTTTGCTTTTTTAGTGGAGATAGGGTTTCTCCACGTTGGTCAGGCTGGTCTTGAACTCCCGACCTCAGGTGATCCGCTTGCCTCAGTCTCCCAAAGTGCTGGGATTACAGGCATGAGCCACTGCGCCCGGCCTCTAATTTTTAAATGTTTTGTAGAGGCAATGTTTTGTCTTGCTATGTTGCCCAGGCTGGTCTCAAGCTCCTGGGCTCAATCAATCCTCTTGCCTCAGTCCCCTACAAAGTGCTGGGATTACAGGCATGAGGAATTCTCAATAAATGGGAATTATTGTTCAGCAGAAAACTGATCCCTTTGGGAAAGTTAATGTAGGGAGAATATGGCCTGGCTCTGTGGTCCTCAACACCACCGTGAAAGACCAGGTCACCCTCTGCCCATTGCCCTTCCAGAAGCAGCTTGTCCTCCCCGCCCCAGCTCCGAGTCCACCACAATCTCCCACCCAGGCAGCTGCAAGGCATGCTGGGAGTGAGTGGCCACTGGGGCTGGGGCTGTCGGGGTGGAAAGGAGGAGCGGATTCCTCCCTCCTGGCGCCCACAAAAGTGTGTCCAGGGCTAGATCAAGTCCAGGTCCCCACAATGGAATGGGAAGGAGCAGGCAGCAGAGGGGTCTCAACTGCCGACGAGGGGGCACGCAGGGCTGAAAGCAGTCTTTCTCTTTCCTTGACCGGACTTCAGCCTCCCTGGAGCCTCTTCTCCACTCAGCCTTGACCTTTGAGTGTCTGTGCCCGTCTCTGCATTGCCCAGCTGTAGCAAAAATCCTGTCAAGTCAGTTTAGCCAGAATCTCCACCCTTGATATCTGATCAAATCCCTCCTT
Source organism: Rhinopithecus bieti (assembly GCF_001698545.2). Taxonomy (NCBI): domain Eukaryota; kingdom Metazoa; phylum Chordata; class Mammalia; order Primates; family Cercopithecidae; genus Rhinopithecus; species Rhinopithecus bieti. Next base: position 88,178 of record NW_016829485.1, on the reverse strand, counting down.
GCCCACCACCCGCCGGGTGCCGTCTGATCACTCTTGCCTACCTTCAGCCAGGATCCTGGGAGTCAGTTCAACCAGAACCTCCCACCCTTCGTATTTTTCCACCCACCCACTCCCCTCCAACCTGCTCCTAGGCTGGAAGTCTCCACTTGTCCCTGCTGTATTCGGAATTGAGCCTAGTTCTATACTGAGGTCTCTTTTCCCTATTGCAATAGTTCCTGAATAAAATCTGTTTTTACCATTTTAACTACTGTCTAGCTCTGTTTTTTTTTTCCTCTTTTTCTTTTCTTTTCTTTTTTTTTTTTTTTTGGAGACAGGGTCTCATTCTGTCACTCAGGCTAGAGTGCAGTGGCACCATCATAGCTCACTGCAGCCTCAGCCTCCCATGCTCAAGTGATCTTCCTGCCTCAGCCTCCCGAGTAGCTGGGACTACAGGCTCGCACCACCACACCTGGCTAATTTTTTCTACTTTTTATAGAGACAAGGTCTCACTATGTTGCGCAGGCTGTTCTCAACTCCTGGGCTCAAGTGATCCTCCCACTTTGGCTTCCCAAAGTGCTGGGATTACAGGAGTAATATGGTTTGGATCTGTGTCCCCACCCAAATCTCATGTTCAATTGTTATTTATTTATTATTTTTGGAGATGGAGTCTCAGGACTGTCACCCCGGCTGGAGTGCAATGGCGCTATCTCAGCTCACTGCAACCTCCACCTCCTGGGTTCAAGAGATTCTCCTGCCTCAGCCTCCTGAGTAGCTGGGATTATAGGCACTCACCATCACTCCTGGCTAATTTTTGTATTTTTAGTAGAGACGGGGTTTCACCAGGTTGGCCAGGCTGGACTCAAACTCCTGACCTCAGGTGATCCACCCGCTTTGGCCTCCCAAAGTGCTGGGATTACAGGCCTGAGCCACCACGCCCGGCCTCTCAAGTTCAACTGTAATCCCCAGTGTTGGAGGTGGGACCTGGTGGGAGGTGATTGGATCATGGGGGCAATTTCTCATGGTTTGACACCATTCCCCTTGGAGCTGTCGTCATGTGAGTTCTTGTGGATCTAGTTGTTTACAAGTGTGTGGCACCCCTCCCCTCTCTCTCATTCCTCCTGCTGCCGCCATTTGAAGTGCTGGCTCCCCCTTCACCTTTTGCCATGATTGGACATTTCCTGAGGCCTCCCCAGCCATGCTTCCTGTACAGCCTGCAGAGACATGAGCCAATGAAACCTCTTTTCTTTGTAAATTACCTAGTCTATGGCAGTTCTTTATAGCAATAGGAGAACTAACACAAGGCATGAGCCACCGCTCCCAGCCTCAGCTGTGGTTTTAATAGCAGCACTACTGCCTTCAGCCCACTCCAGGCACATAGAGGCTCAGTGGGAGCATCCATCAGCACCCTTCTGTGCCAGGCTCCCTGCCAGCCCCTGGCGTGAGAGCTCAGGAGGAGCCCAGGAGGGCTTCCTGTGGGAAGAGACAGCTAAGGAAGTCCTGAGAGCCGAGTGGAGGGGAGCCCTGCCCAGTCAAGGTTCTGTCCCTGCAGGTGGGTCTGCAGGTACGGGGCAGGCCCAAAGCCCACGTACTTGAATGGAGATGCTCTCGGCCTCACAGAATTCCAAACACTCCTGATGCCTGGTAACCTTCCACATACCCTGTGTCCCTGCCAGTGTGACACATGAAGGCTGAAGCCCAGAACAAGCTTCACGCTGATCACTGGGTGGGCCAGCACCCTCCTCACTGGCAGCACCCATCGTGGAGGATGGGCAGGAGCCAGGCAGACAATACCCCAGGAACTGTTTCATGAGTATGCTTGGGTATTCCCCCAGCCCCAATCCCACCAACTGTTCATAGATATGTGACTGACATGGAAATTGTACTAGTGCAAAAGGGTGATTTACTTTTTTTTTTTTTGAGACGGAGTCTCGCTCTGTTGCCCATACTGGAGTGCAGGGGTGTGATCTCGGCTCACTGCAACCTCCACCTCCCGGGTTCAAGCGACTCTCCCACCTCAGCCTCCCGAGTAGCTGGGATTACAGGCACCCGCCACCATGCCCGGCTAAATTTTTGTATTTTTTTTTTTTTAATAGAGACGGGGTTTCACCATGTTGGTCAGGCTGGTCTTGAACTCCTGACCTCAGGTGATCCACCAGCCTTGGCCTCCCAAAGTGCTGGGATTACAGGCTTGAGCCATCGTGCCCTCCCTTATTTAATTTTTGAGATGGAGTCTCACTCTGTCACCCAGGCTGGAATGTAATGGCACAATCTGGGCTCATTGCAACCTCCGCCTCCCAGGTTCAAGCAATTCTCCTGCCTCAGCCTCCTGAGTAGCTGGGATTACAGGCGTGTACCACTATGCCAGGCTAATTTTTGTATTTTTTTTTTTTTTTTTTGAGATGAAGTCTCGCTCAGTCGCCCAGGCTGGAGTGCAGTGGCGGCATCTCGGCTCACTGCAAGCTCCACCTCTCGGGTTCACGCCATTCTCCTGCCTCAGCCTCCCAAGTAGCTGGGACTACAGGCTCCCGCCGCCACGCCCAGCTAATTTTTTGCATTTTTAGTAGAGACGGGGTTTCACCGTGTTAGCCAGGATGGTCTCGATCTCCTGACCTCGTGATCCACCCGCCACGCCCACCCAAAGTGCTGGGATTACAGGCGTGAGCCACCGCGCCCGGCTTTTTTTTGAGTTGGAGTTTTGCCTTTGTTGCCTAGGCTGGAGTGCAAGGGTGCAATCTCGGCTCACTGCAACCTCCGCCTCCCGGGTTCAAGCGATTCTCCTGCCTCAGCCTCCCGAGTAGCTGGGATTACAGGTGTGTGCCACCACACCTGGCTAATTTTATGTTTTTAGTAGAGACAGGGTTTCTCCATGTTGGTCAGGCTGGTCTTGAACTCCCGACCTCAGGTGATCCGCCCACCTCAGCCTCCCAAAGTGCTGGGATTACAGGTGTGAGCCACTGCACCTGGCCCCTAATTTTTGTATTTTTAGTAGAGACAGAGTTGCCCCACGTTAGCTAGGCTAGACTTGAACTCCTGACCCTAGGTGATCCACCCGCCTCAGCCTCCCAAAGTGCTAGGATTACAGGTGTCAGCCACCGTGGCCAGCTATTTTATTTATTATTATTATTTTTTTCAGACAGAGTCTCGTTTCTCGCTCTGTTGCCCAGGCTGGAGTGCAATGGCGCAATCTCAGCTCACTGCAAGCTCCGCCTCCCAGGTTCACGCCATTCACCTGCCTCAGCCTCCCGAGCAGCTGTGACTGCGGGCGCCTGCCACCATGCCCAGCTAATTTTTTTTGTATTTTTAGTAGAGACGGGGTTTCACCGTGTTAGCCAGGATGGTCTCAATCTCCTGACCTCGTGATCTGTCCGCCTTGGCCTTCCAAAGTGCTGGGATTACAGGCGTGAGCCACTGAGCCTTGCCTATTTTATTTTTGAGACAGAGTCTTCCTCTGTCACCCAGGCTGGAGTGCAGTGGTGTGATCACAGCTCACTGCAGCCTCAACCTCTTGGGCTCAAGCAATCCTCTCACCACAGCCTCCCAAGTAGCTGGGACTACAGGCGTGCACACCACACCCAACTAATTTTTAAATTTTTAGTAGAGTCACTATGTTGACTTTTATGTTTTAGTATTTCACTATGTTGCCCAGGCTGGTCTTGAACTCCTGGACTCAAGCCATCTTCCTGCTTCGGCCTCCCAAAGTGCTGGGATTCCAGGTGTGAGCCATTGCACCCAGCTACTTTTTAAAAATATTGTGTAGAGACAGGGTCTTGCTATGTTGTCCAGGCTGCTCTCAAACTCCTGGCCTTAAGCTATCCTCCTGCCTCAGCCTTCCAAAGTGCTGGGACTGAGCCAATCCTGGCCTGCTTTTTCATTACTTCCTTCTTCAAATGAGTCTGGGGAAATCTATCAAGACTGAGTTCAGTAGTGAGTGACAAGAAGGTCCAACTGAACTACAGTTTATGAAAACCAATTGTCCTCAGGTCAGAGGCATCCTCAGGTGGCCCAGGCCTGGTCTAGCATTTCCCCAAAGCCAAAGACACCTAAGCCCCACCAGCTTCCTTCCTCTCCTCTCCGTCTCCTCAGCCCCTCAGCAGCGCTGTTGGAGCAAGAAGCAAAAATCACTGGTAGGGCCCGGCGAGATGACTCACACCTGTAATCCCAGCACTTTGGGAGGCTGAGGTGGGAGGATCACTTCAGCCCAGGAGTTTGAGACCAGCCTCGGCAACATAGGGACACATAATCTCTACAAACACTAATAATTTAAAAAATTAGCCAGGCATGGTGGCACGTGCCTAAGGTCCTAGCTACTCAGGAGGCTGAGGCAGGAGGATCACCTAAGCCTAAGAGGTCAAGGCTGCAATGAAGCTATGATCACATCACTGCACTGCAGCCTGGGTGACAGAGTGAGGGAAGGGAAAGGAAGGGGAAGGGAGGGGAGGGGAGGGGAAGGGAAAGGAACGGAAGGGGAGGGAAAGGAAGGGAAAAGAAGGGGAGGGGAAGAAGGGGGAAAGGAAAAAGGAAAGGAAAGGGAAAGGAAGGAAAAGAAAGGAAGAAAGGAAGGAAAGGAAAGAAAGAAGAAAGGAAAAGGAAAATTATCTGTGGATGAGGGAGAGGAAGAAATTGAGTCTCGGATTAGGTATGAGGTGAGGACAGACCAAGAGGAGATCTGAGGAGATGCGGGGGTGATTCGGGGTCCCTACCTGACAGGGTGGAGGGATCTAAGGTCAGGATGGAGCTGCTGACTCTCTCTTATACATCCTCCTCCCCTGGGGTCCCTTGCCGTCCACATCACAGGTGGTTTTGGGCAATGGGCAGCACTGGGAAGTGACAGGGTGTAGGGGGGCAGGGTTGGGGTACTCTCTCCCCGCCACACTGTCCCTCCATAATCACAGTGCCCACAGTGTCCCCATCTTTATATCTCCACCTCCAGGTTTGACAACATCCTGCCCTTTCCTGCTCCTGCAGGGCTAAGGGTGGCAAAGGCCTGGTGCCTTCACATTCCAGCTGCTTCCCTTTACCTGGTGTATTAGTCCGTTTTCATGCTGTTATAAAGAACTACCCAAGACTGGGAAACTTACAAAGGAAAGAGGTTTAACTAACTCACAGAGCCGGGCACAGCGGCTCATGCCTGTAATCCCAAAACTTTGGGAGGCCAAGGTGGGCAGATCATGAGGTCAGGAGTTTGAGACCAGACTGACTAACATGGTGAAACCCCATCTCAACTAAAAATACAAAAATTAGCCGGGCGTGGTGGTAGGCGCTTGTAATCCCACCTACTTGGGAGGCTGAGGCAGGAGAATCACTTGAACCCGGGAGGTGGATGTTGCAGTGAGCAGAGATCGTGCCACTGCACCCCAGCCTGGGTGACAGAGCGAGACTCCGTCTCAAAAAAAAAAAAACAAAACAAAAAACCCCACCACCACCACCAAAAACTGACTCACAGTTCCGCTTGACTGGGGAGGCCTCAGGAAACTTACAATCATGGTGGAAGGGGAAGCAAACACTTCCTTCTTCACATGATGGCAGGAAGGAGGAGTGTGGCGCAAAAGGGAAAAGCCTCTTACAAAACCATCAGATATCATGAGTACTCACTAACATGAGAACAGCATGAGGTGAACTGCCCCCATGATTTAATTACCTCCCACCGCGTCCCTTCCACAACATGTGGGGATCATGAGAACGACAATTCAAGATGAGATTTCAGTGGGGACACAGCGAAACCATATCACCTGGTGACACTGCTTTTGGTTAATTGTCCTACAGTCAGAGGCGTTCCTGGGAACCGCCTGGGGGCAATTGCGCCTTCCTACTGAACCTGACAGATCAGGTAGGGTGGGGAAGGGTCTAATATAGGGATCAGGGTTCTAAAAGATACCTACAGGGGAGTCAGGCAGTGTCATTCAGATATGGGCCGGGAGGAAGGGGACAGGGAGTGATGGGCACTGAGGACCATGGCCAAGCTCAGTTCCACCCACAGAAGCTGGTTACTTCTCAGGCCCTACTGGCTGGTGCCCTGCAAACCAGGGGCCTTGTGTTGCCAGAACTTCTGATTTTTCAAATGGTATTTATTATTAGAGATGGGGTTTCAATCTGTTGCCCAGGCTGGAGTGCACTGGTGCTTCGACCAGTGTGCATTACATCTTCGACTTCCTGGGCTCAAGCGATCCTCCCACCTCATTTTCTCAAAGTGCTGGGATTATAGGTGTGACTCACCTCCGCCCCCTAGAGTGCTTAATTTATAGGTGTGAGATCCCACATTAGAACCTGATTTTTCAATTTTATTTTTTAAACAAGAGTGGGACTCCTTATTTTAAAATGTTATTATATTAAGACATGTTAAAACACCAAGAGCCAAGCAACATCACTGTGAGGGGTCTGATTCAAGGGGTTGGGGCTGCACCCCTCTGTGGGACTAAGGTTTGAGTCCTCCTCTATCTTATTACTTTTTTTTTTTTTTTTTTTTTTTTGAGACAGAGTCTCACCCTGTCACCCAGGCAGGAGTGCAGTGGCAATCTCGGCTTACTGCAACCTTCGCCTCCCGGCTTCAAACGATTCTCCTGTCTCAGCCTCCCGAGTAGCTGGGACTACAGGCGTGCACTACCACAGCCGTCTAATTTTTGTATTTTTAGTAGAGATGGGGTTTCACCCACCACGTTGGCCAGGCTAGTCTCGAACTCCTGACCTCGTGATCCGCCCGCCAAGGCCTCCCAAAGTGCTAGGATTACAGACACCGCGCCTGGCCGAGTCCTCCTCTATCTCTTGCCCAGTCAGGCCTGAGATTCCCACAGTAAAGCACCAATAACAATGGTGCAAGCGGGCTGGGAGCTGGGGAAGGGGCCTGGGCCACACCATTCCAGGTGGCAGACAGGACTCACCGATGCCAGAGCTCATCCTGACACCCCAGCTGCACCTCTTGGGAGTAGGTGCAGAGAGGCGTGGGGGTGAGGGCCTGGGGGTGGCCGCTGAGCGCACCGACACCTCCCTGGGCTCCTGGGGTCGCCTGTCACTTCTGCCCCCACACTGGCCATTCCCTCTGCCTGGACATCGTTTCCCTGCCGGTGACCCCATGTCCCTCCGAGTGCGAGCTCCACAACCCGTCTCCGCCTGCACTCAACCGCCACAGCCCACATATAAGACGTTCACCCCGCCCGTCCCTCCTTCCTCCCCGCCCACAAGACGTTCACCCCGCGAGGGCCCGGGGGGTCTGGCGGAGGCGCGGACACCTGGCCCCCTCCCCACCACAGAGGTCGCCGCCTCCCTCCACCGTCCTGGGGTCCGGGGCAGGCCCCGTGGACGGGCGAAGGGGCCCCAGCGCGAGGCCTGGTCCTCAGCGGGCGCCCCCTGATGAACTAGGCCGGGCTGGGGTTCGAGGAAGGGTTAGGCGGCGGGACCTCGGGGTCACCTCCCAGACCTGGCCGGGGTGTCCAGGAGCGGGGCGAGGTGGTGGACGCCCCACAAGTGTCGAGGACGCTCCCGTTCCCTCCCTGCACGCCCGGTCCGAGGCCCAGCTGGGCAAACCTCCGCAACCCGCGCTTCTCAGCTCCGCGCCGCGGCCCCCGCGTGACCGGAAGTTCCTCCCCCCGCGGGCGCGGGCGAGGCGGGGCCGGCCGGCGGCACTTCCGGTGCCCACGCGCCGCCGTCGCGCAGCTCCCGGGCCCGTCACTTTGTGTCAGCGCGGGCCCGCGGCCGGCCCCCAGGCCCGCCCGGTGTCCAGCCCGCGGCTTCGGCCAAGCCGGCCCGCGCGGTGAGTGGGTCTCGTGGGCGCGTGGGCGGCAGCGCAGGCGCAGGTGCGGGCGGCGGGCCGGGCTTGGCGCTCGGGGGCGGCGCGGCGGCGGGGCACCGGCTGGCCCTCGACGGGGGAGGCCGCGGGGAGGCGGCTGGGCCGGGGCCTGCGGGGTCGGAACGGAGCGCGGGTCGGACCTTCAGCGGCAGCGCCCCCGCCTCCCGGACTCCCGTCCGGGCCTGCGCGTTGCCGACCCCCGGGGCCAGTCCAGGCAGGAGGCGGAGGGGGCAGGCCCGGGAGGCCACGCGTGACACCTCGGGGTGCTCGCCCACACCTTCTCCGCCGTAGCGGCAGGGGCTGGGCCGCGGCCGCCCCCAGGACACACCCATCCAGGAGGGGCTGTCACCGTCTGGGTCTCTGCAGGAGGAGGAGGCTCCGGACGCCCCCTGGGGAGCGGGAGGCGCCCGGCCGGTCGCCCCAGGAGCCCGCTTTGTGACCTTGGGGGCCTTGACTGGGCTGTCCCTCATCTGCAGAAGGAGCCCCGGTGGGCTGCTCGTCTGTCTTCTGCTGCCGGCAGGTGGGTAGGGACACCCATCCCTGAGATTGGATGGGGTCTGGGCTGTCCCGCGTGGCAGCAGAGGTAGGAAAGGGGCTGGGCTTTGGTCGAGGACCTGATGGGCAAGAGGAAGTGCAGATACCAGGAGGATGAGGTCCCCAGCTCTGCTTGTGTGGGGAGACCTTGGTGCTTGGTGTGGTTCAACAAGTGTGGGCAGGCCTGGGGAGCCAGGTGGGGTGGTGAGGGGGCTACCCTGGGGGACCTGGGATGGCCCCCCTGGAAATAACCTGCACCAGGAGCAAACCCAGGAGAGTAAGGGGATCCAGAATCCGAGGACAGACAGTGAGGACCGTGGTGGTAGGGGAAGGAAGTCTTCCAGGAGGGCATGAAGACCCGAAGGGCTCTGAGGGCAGTGGGGGCCACCCAGAGGGAATGAAGGGGGCTAGACACAAGCACACCCCCACATCTCCCACCCTCTGAGTTGGGTTTCCGTGGCTTTGGAGCTTTTGTGGAGAGTTTCTATCCACTTTCAAGCTTTTTCTTTTCTTCCTGTCCTTGTCTCCCTCCCTTTTTCTCTTGGAAGATATCTTGTCACCTCCCATTCTAAATGTTGGCTGCAGCACCGTATCCTAGAGTGCAGGACCCTGGTAGAAATGAGGGTTTGGGGCCGGGTGAGGTGGCTTACGCCTGTGATCCCAGCACTTTGGGAGGCCGAGGCGGGTGGATCACCTGAGGTCGGGAGTTTGAGAAATGAGGGTTTGGGATGAAGTTGGTGGCCTCTGGTTTGGGATTGATGCTGATGAGGCCCCCTGTGGCCTCTGACCCAGAGTTGGATGCCGAAGGAGAGGTGAGCAGTGTTTACAGTGGACTGGCAGGCTGGCAAGAGGAGGGAAAGAGTGCGGGACTTGGGGAGGCAGAGATAACCCAGGGAGAGTTGCTGGAATCTAAACTGCCCGGCCCGCTGTGGTCTGGTTTTCAAACCATTCTGTTCTGAATCTTGGGTTGGGGACGATGTCTGGCTGTGTTTCTGACCTCTGTAGGAGCTGGTCCTTCACCTTCTCTGGTCATCCGTGGGTGGACTTCTTGGGAGAAAGAACTCGGTGTCCTCTTTGGAGGCAGAGACTCTCCACTGCTTCTGGGGTGAGTTCCAATTCTAAGGGTCCCACCAACCAGCAGTGGTCAGCCTGTTCTGGAACAGGACAGTAGGGCCAAAATGCTGAGTTTTAAAAATCCCGTGCCCATCACATTGGCTGGCGACTTCAGACATTCTTTTAGTCAGTGAATGCTTCTTAAGTGCTGGTGTGGGGGCTAGTCAGACATGAGCAAAGGGAGCTTCTGCCGCTCTGGAGCTGACCACACGCAGGGAGAGAGATGATAAGACAGTCTCATAAGTGTATTTTTAAGATGTGGTAGGTGCTGCGAGGGAAGAAATACAGGGAACTCTATCACCACTGGGCCCCGGGGGCTGCCTCGGAAGATCACCCAGGAAGAGGGAAAGAGAGTTCCGAGGATGGGGAATAGCACACACAGGGCCTGAGATGAGAGGAACATGCAGCCACTTTATTCCAAAGCCATGAAGTGTTCTTCTGTTGTGTCCTCATATTGGTGGCCTGGCTCTGGGAGTTGAAAGTTGCTGCTTCAGGTGGTGGCCAGACAGGAGACAACTCTGCCGGGCTTGGCATGGCACCTAGGCCCAGCCTGAATCTGCGGCCTGAGGCTTGAAAGAGAAAAGCCCTTCTCTGGGCCTCAAGTGGGTGGCGGTTGGGAAACCGTTGCTGAGTGTACCCAGCGCCCTGAGTGCTGGGCAGGGCCGCGTCCTCCTGGAGGTGGCGAGCATAACACGCAGAGCATGCGTTTCCACACTTCAGGCATCTTCACACGCCAAAGAGCTGTGGACACTGAGAAGGCCGGCTTCTGGGAGAGGCTGGAGGTTGGGGCGGTGCTCCCAGGCATAGTTCTGTGACTTGAGTCTTTGGGGGTCAGTGATTCTGAAACTGGAAAGGGGGCTGGAGCCAGTGAGGGGGCACAGGTGACCTTTGGGACAGAGGTGGCTTCTGGATGCCTGTGTGTCCCAGCCCGTGACTTGGGTGGGCCTGTGTGAATGCTCAGAGCTTCCTGGCTACTAAAGTGGATTTTAAGGCAGCTGCTCAAAGCAGTTCAGGAAACGAGTACGCGCCGCTGCTATGGTTTGGCTGTTTGTCCAGGTGTCAGGCTGTTCTTGCATTGCTGTGAAGAACTACCTGAGACTGGCTAATTTATAAAGAAGAGGTGAAATTGGCGTATGGTTCTGCAGCCCGTACAGGAAGCATGGTGCTGGCATCTGCCTGGCATCTAGGGGGCCTCAGGAAGCCTTTAATCATGGTGGATGGTGAGGGGGAATAGGCATGTCACATGGCGAAAACAGGAACAAGCAAGAGAGAGTGAGTGGGGAGGCGCCACACACTTAAAGACGACCAGATGTCCTGTGAACGCAGAGCGAGCACTCATTACTCACTGTCTCCAAGGGGATGGCCCGCCCCCATGATCCAGTCACCTCCCACCAGGCCCCACCTCCAGCACTGGGGATTATGGTTCAGCATGAGATCTGGGCGGGAACAAACATCTAGGCTCCATCAGTCCCCTTCCAGTCTCAGTCTCATGCTGAAGTGTGATTTCCAGTGTTGGAGGTGGGCCTGGTGGGAGGGGATTGGCTCATGGGGGCGGATCCCTCATGAATGGTTTAGCACCATCCCCTTGGTGATAAGGGAGTTCTCAGTTCATGAGAGATGTGGTTGTTTTAAAAGAGTGTGGAACTTCCTCCCTCTCTCTTGCTGCCCCTTTGCCTCCCTCCATGAGTGGAAGCTTCCTGAGGCCCTCCCCAGAAACAGATGCTGGTGCCCTGTTGGTGCAGGCTGTTGAACTGTAAGTGAATGAAACCTCTTTTCTTTATAACTTACTCAGCCTCAGGTATTTCTTCACAGCGATGCAGAAATGGCCTAACACAGCTGCCTAATTGATAGAGAAGTGATGGGTTACAGAGGGAGAGGTAATCATGGAGCAGCTTTCTCCTGTGTCCGTAAGAACACCAGGTGTGGTGGTCTGGACTGTTCTCATGAAGGCCACTCTGTATTGTTTTAGGAGTTCTGTGGCAGACAGTGTCCACTGCTCAAGCTGGATGAACTAGGGTGGGCCCAGTGCTCTGTGTGGCCAAGTGGCCTGACATTCCAGGATGCTTCTGGGGCTCATGGGCTCAGCCCCTGGATTCTGGGCTTGGCTCGCTGTGGAAATGGCCCTGTTGAGGCCGGAGACACTGATGGTGTGTGTCCTGGGTGATGGGCCAGGTCTCAGGTTTATACCCAGAAAGGAGCCACTGAAATGGACTCATCAACTCTGTGACTCTTCCCTGCCCTTGAGACCTCACAGGGGCTGGTGAAGGACACGCAGTGGGGAGGGGCAAGGGGTCCCAGGGCCAGCAGATCCCATCCTGCTGTGTCCATGGCCCTGGACCCTGTGTCGGTGTGGCTGCCTCTCCCCTGAGCTTCTGGGCTGAGCTGTCCCTGATGTCAGTGAGAGAGTAGGACCCTGTAGCCTCTGGGACTTTGATAAGTCAGCCCTTAAGAGTCTCTGATCCCCAAACTTGAAATGTCACAGGCATTTCCTGTCCTCCTGATGGTCTGGCAATGAGCTGTGTGTCTGCCATGCACTGCACTTTTCACAGAGCGAGGGCTGAGGGCACATGAAGGTGACGCTGGCTCGCAGCCCCCGCTCTCCCATGTCCTGCAGGAAGGAGCCTGACCTGCTGGCTTCCCGGCACCTGTCTCTCCTCCCAGCCCCGTCCTGCCTTGCAAGTGCCTGCAGCCTGTCTGTGCTGAGACTTCTTGGCGTTCCCTGCTGGCCTGGTTCATGTGTGTTGAGGACCAGGTAAGCGTCTCTTTGTTCTGTGTATCCTTCTGGCTAAACACGGGCCACCCTCGGGCTGTGTGATACTTCCTTGTGGATAAAGACTGGGAGAAATGGCTGATTTACTCCAGGAAAGAGCAGCAGTTCACACCAGGCATGTAGTTCTTTGTGAAAAGGAGTTGAGACTGGCATCCTAGGGCTCATGCGGAGGGGCTCCTGGGGCAGCCTTTCTGGGTACAGAATGTCTTGGTGGTGCAGGGGAAGACCATGGGAAGGCCTGGTCCTCCCTCATCTCCATTGCCTTCAACTACATAACAGGAGGAGTCAGTCCTGCTCCCCGCGCCCCTGCCAGGCTGTGGGAGACCCTGTGAGGGGACCTGTGTGGTGTGCTGAGAGCAGCGCATCACTGGTGTCCATCTGCGTTTCAGGCCACGCGGAGGCTCGCTCCCAGGGAGGATGGCGGCACTCCACAGGACTCCCGACTCCCCAGCTGTCCAGCTGGAGCGGGCAGAGGACGGGGCAGAGTGCGACCCTGACCAGGAGGAAGAGGAGGAGGAGGAGGAAAAGGGGGAAGAGGCGCAGGAGGTGGCAGAAGAGGAGGAGGAGATAGTGGTGGAAGAGGAGGAGGAGGGTGTGGCAGAGGTAGTGGAGGACACGCAGGTGGAGGAGGTGGCCGAGGTGGAGGTGGAGGCGGACGTGGAGGAGGAGGAGGACGTGAAGGAGGTGCTGGCAGAGGAGCAGCCTCCGGCATTAGGGACCCAGGAGCGACTTAGCCATGGTGGTGATGCCAAGTCCCCAGTTCTTCAGGAAAAGGGTAAGAAAAGCAGCCAGCCTTGGGGAGGAGGTGAATGGGGCTGAGGTGGGCCAGGCCAGGGACCTGGTCAAGTCAGGAGGGTTCTTGGGCCGATAGGGTGGAGCTGAAGCCCAGCTTTGCAATGAGGGTGTTTCCGGGGCTCCTGGCCCTGCAGGCTGGGGGCTCAGGGCAGCTGGCCCTAAGAGATCTCTCCCCGCAGGCCTGCAGGCCTCCTGGGCTCCGGCCACTCCTAGGGATGAGGACCTGGAGGAGGATGAGGAGGAGGAGGAGGATGAGGACGAGGATGATTTGCTGACGGCTGGGTCTCAGGTGAGCTGCCCTCTCCGTATGGGGCTTGGGTAACCTAGGCAGGGTTCCCCCCGGGGCCTCGGCACCTGCTGTCTGGAGACATCTGTTGGCAGCGGCCACGGCACTGGGGTCCCCAGGCTGGGCCGTGGCCCTGAGTTGGGAGGGGCCACAGGAAGCGGCTGGGTGTCCAGCCCCAAGCCCAGGGGTGTGGTCCTGCTCTCCTGGGCATTGGGTTGTCCTGATCGCTTTGGCTGCCACCCACTCAACGGCACTGTGCACAGCGACTTCAGAGGCCTGGCTGTCCCCCAAGGCTGGCTGCTCCCGCACCTGGAGTGCCTGTCACACGTCCAGGGTCTGGGTTCCTGCTGCCCAGTCAGGTCAGGCGCCAGTGCCCATGCTCAGTTTAGTTGCTCCTGCTTGTCCACACAGGAGTGGGCCCTCCATGGCTGACGTGGCCGTTGCACTGGCTTGAGCCACACTGCATGAAGAGAGGAACTGGGGGCAGGGCTCATTGTCTCCTGACCTCTGCATGAGCCACAGCTCTGCCCTATGAGCTGGGTCATTCACCCTCTTTGAGCTTGAGTCCCCATTCTCTGGCTGGGATCTGGCCCCTGCTTTCCAGGGCTGCAGCAAGGCCTGAAAGCCCTCAGTGCCGTCTGGGCATCTGTGTCCCCCTGACACCCACGCTGGAGGGCCTCAGTGGCCTCAATCATCTGTGGCTCTTTGTAAAGGGCTCCCTCAGCCTCTCACCTGGGGCTCCGTTTCCCAGGGACTGGTGACGTTTGAAGACGTGGCTGTGTACTTCTCCCTGGAGGAGTGGGAAAGGCTGGAAGCAGACCAGCGGGGCCTCTATCAGGAAGTCATGCAGGAGAACTATGGGATTCTGGTGTCCTTGGGTAAGGATGGGACCTTTTGTCCCCAAGAGGCAGCCTGGTGTGATGGCTGCCAGGGGCTTAGCTGTCTGACAGGGGAGCTTTCAAATCCCAGGGTCTTTGCAAAGGTGGATGCTGGGCCCAGCCCACCTCCCAGGGAAGCCCTAGGACCCCATGGCCTCTGGGTGGGGCGGGGGATGTCACTGGCCAGGCAACGCCCTGAGCCAGGTGATACATCTGTGGAGGCAGTCTGACTCTGGTCTCTGCGGTATGGCCCCTGAAGCCTCTGGGGGTGAGGAGGGAGAGGGAGGAGGAGGAGTGTGGGCATCTTGCAGGTGAAGGTGTTGGGGGGGCTTGGTGGGAGGAGAGCAGGGGAGGACAGGGAAGGGTTCACAGGGAAGGGAATGCCTGGACCCTTTGGAGCAGGGAGGGGTGGGGAGGGCTAATGCTGGGAACGTGGAGGGGGAGGGGGAGGGGTACCGAGCGGTGGCGCAGCACGGGCCGTAGGGCAGCAGAGGGCCCACGGGAGCCGCCTGTAGCCGTTGTCTGTTCTCCTGGCAGGATACCCAATCCCCAAGCCTGATCTGATCTTCCGGCTGGAACAAGGGGAAGAACCTTGGGTCCCAGATAGCCCCCGACCTGAGGAAGGAGACATCGTCACTGGTGTCTACACAGGTGAGCGCGGATGGAATTTCGTGGTTTGTGCTGACAACTTCTCGGAGCTGTTGTCAAACTTTGGCCTTCACTGAGCTCTCTGCAGACCTGGTACCTGGTGCCTCTGACTGCACCTCTGACCATCTGTGCTGAGGAGTGAGGTATGGAGGGGGCTCTGTGGATATGGGGGTCGCCGGCCTGTGCCAACCTCTGCCTTTGCTGCCTGGCTTCTGGTGGTTCAAGTTCCAGAGAGGTCTGAGGGCTCTAAGGTCCTTAGAGAACCTAGAGGCTCCTCCTAGGAACCTTTAAAAATGATTCCCTGTCCCACATTGGAGCCTGTGAATTTCTTTGCATGTGAGGGGCCAGCTGTCAGGTGGTGGCTGAGCCAGGGCAGGTGCAGGAGCCCAGCACGCCATCGCGGAGGCCCTTCTAATGACACAGCACTAGCTGGTCCTTCTGCTTCTCTGCCCACTTGGCCGCCGTGTCTGGGAAAAGGCTCCCCGCAGTCTCCCTTGCTCTCCCTGGAGCACCGTGGGGAGGACTCTGAACGGGGTGGGCAGCTTGGGGCATTCTGGAGAGGAGGTTTTGGAGTGATGGGTGCAGAAGGCGTTCAGGGTGGTGAATTTTCCTGGAAACCTCAGGCCCAGCTCTGATTCTGCTCCTTCAACTCTAAGGCTCCCTTTACTCATCTGAAGAAATTGAACTCAGGTTCCCACTGGAGGATGCCACACTGTCAGTTGCGTGGAGGTTCTTAGTGGTGTCTGAGGGGCTCCTAGCATCAGAGAGCTATGCAGAGGCCCCTGGCCCACAGGTGTCTGGTTTGGGGCTGGGTGATGCCAGTCAGGAGGGGCAATGGGTAGACTCGGAGCACCGCATAGATGTGTTTTCAAATGAAAATACTGGTGTGTGGTGGCTCACGTCTATAATCCCAGCACTTTGGGAGGCCGAGGCGGGCAGATCACTCAAGGTCGAGTTTGAGACCAGCCTGACCAACATGGCAAAACCCCGTCACTACTAAAAATGCAAAAATTAGCTGGGCGTGATGGCGTGTGCCTGTAGTCCCAGCTACTTGGGAGGCTGAGGCAGGAGAATGGCTTGAACCCGGGAGGCAGAGGTTGTAGTGAGCCAGGATTGCACCACTGCACTCCAGCCTGGGTGACAAAGTGAGACTCTGTGTCAAAAATTAAAAAAGAAAAAAAAATAGGTTGGGCACGGTGGCTCACACCTGTAATCCCAGCACTTTGGGAGGCGGAGGCAGGCAGATCATGAGGTCAGGAGTTCAAGACCAGTCTGGGCAATATGGTGAAACCCCATCTCTACTAAAAATACAAAAATTAGCCGGGTGTGGTGGTGTGCGCCTGTAGTCCCAGATACTTGGGAGGCTGAGGCAGAAGAATCGCTTGAACTCAGGAGGTGGTGGTTGCAGTGGGCCAAGATTGCACCACTGCACTCCAGCCTGGTGACAGAGTAAGACGCCATCTCAAAAAAAAAAAAAAAAAAACCCATCAGATCTTGTGAGAACTCCCTCATCATCATGAGAACAGCATGGGAGCAACGGCCCCCATGATCTGATCACCTCCCACCAGGTCCCTCCCTTGACATGACACTTGGGGATTACCATTGGAGATAAGGTTTGGGTGGAGACACAGAGCTGAACTGTCATTGAAGCCTCCTCTCTGTGTCGTTGTAGGAGGCCTTTCCTGCTGCCATTCTCCAGACACTTGGGGACCCTCTTGGAACATTTCCCAGGCTTCAGTCAGGAGTGTTCTGGTTGGCAAGAAAGATCACTGCTACCCCCGGGATGAGTGTGGGATGTGGGTGACGCTCTTAGGAGGAGAAGGGGACACAGGCCCGTGGGGCCCGTCCCTCAGCATGTGGTCTACTTGTGCTCCTGTTCTCTGTGCCTCTTGAAGGGTTAGGGGTAGAGCCTTGTGCAGGCTTGAGCCTGAGTGGTTCCCTTTCAGTCCAGGCGACAGGACCCTTGTGGCCTGCGCACCTGGCTGGGCCAGTGCCCCCTGCGCCCCCTCTGGCTGCTCATCGTGCTGGGGCTGGTAGGCCTGGGATGCCCCTGGCCCTGAGTGAGTGTGTCACGGTGGCCTCTGAAATGTGACCCATAGCCTGTGTACTGAGTAGCTACCCTCCCCTGATGCTCCCCACTCCCCCAGTGCTCCCCACTCCCCCAGTGCTCCCTGCCTCCCCTGCATTCATTTCTGGCCAGCTGAGCTGGTTGAGATCGCTGGGGCAGGACAGAGGCTGACTGTGCCCAGGCTGACAGAGTTTGTTTCTAGACTGGAGTCTTGCAAGAGCCAAGTGTGTCCCTCTCTTGGGCTCCTTGATGAGTTGGGCCACAATGACATCTGGGCTCTGGCACTGCGCTCATCAGGACCCACCCCTCC
The DNA here is from genome assembly GCF_001698545.2 of Rhinopithecus bieti. Taxonomy (NCBI): domain Eukaryota; kingdom Metazoa; phylum Chordata; class Mammalia; order Primates; family Cercopithecidae; genus Rhinopithecus; species Rhinopithecus bieti. The sequence continues at coordinate 71,017 of NW_016829485.1, read as the reverse complement.
TGAGGGCTGCTGAAGCCCCCACCTGCCCTTAAGCCATGCTGTAGCCCCACGCTTCCCCTCCTGCCCCTCCCCTGTCCTGCCTTTCTCCTTACCTGGCTTAGATCCCCACCCTGGTTGAACTCTGTTTTTTGCCGGCTCTGGTCTGCACTGGAGGAAGAATGTGCCTGGAGAAAATTGTGGCTGTGGGTGCCTGCAGGCCTCATGTGGCTGCCAGTGGCCTTGGCCTGGCAGGCCAGCCCTGTACTTGTGGGGCTGCCTCTCCACCCTCCAAGATGACCCCCTCAGCCACTGCAGACTGGCCCTTCTGAGGTCACCTGCCCCAGTGAGGGGCAGGACCAGTACCTGTCCTCAGAGGAGGCCCCCTCCTTACAGACCTGGCAGCCTGGCCAGGGCTATGTGGCTGGTTCAGATCCCAGTGCAGATGCTGTGCCCGAGAACCCTACCTCCCCCAAGCACCAATGTGTGGGGCAGTGCCACCCTCGTCTCCCTGACATTTTGCAGAAGGGAGGGCTGCTAATGCCTATGAACTTGGGTGTGTCACCCTTGTCCACCTCCTCCCTTTGCTGTCCCCCATGAGGGAGGGTCTCTCTAAGGCCATCTGGAGTTTGTGTCTGGATAGAGAAAGTTGCACCAGCCGGGGGAGGGGAGGGAGCAGGTGTTGGCCTCACTCAGAACTGACTTCCACAGCCTGCACTCCAGGCCAGGCCCTAGCGGATGGGTTGTCAGAGGGAGAGAAGTGGGGCTGTTTAGTCAGCTCACTCTGCAGACTCGCCGTGCGGCCCAGGTCAGGTTGGGCCTGGAGGGCAGGTTCCAGACTCCGAGATGGGCAGAGGTTGCCCAGGGGTGGGAGTTGTAGATGGTGGCGCCTGCTGCCATGGGTGATGTGTATGGGCTACACTAAGCAGCATCCCTGAGTGATGTGAGATGTGTGTGGTATCCCATGGCAGGTTGGGACCGTGTCTTCTGGGTCAGGCATGTGGCTGTGGGGCCACTGTTTTCCCCACAGCCCCTGTGATTAGTGTCCTACATAGGACCCCCACCCTCTGCCCAGGGCAGGGCACTTACCAGACGTGTTCCGGGGACTCTGCTGCTGGGGGCATTGGCTGGCCCCTGGGATTACCACTGCCTCCTGCATAGTTAAGCCAGGGCCTGGGGATAGAAGCTGGAGAGCCTACAGTTGTGTTGGTGGGATTCTGGGTAAATGCTCGGCTTTGGTGATGCCGATGACCACCCTCCCTAGGGATCTTTGTGCATCCAGGGCCTCCCTGAGGGCCTTGGCACGCACCAGCCACTGGTGAGCAGGAAGGCCCTAGTGTGGGCTGGAGGGTGCCCTGCCCCTCCTGTCCAGTCCAGGAGGCAGCCTGCCTCCTGGGCACAGGGCTGGCCAGGGCCCTGTCTAGGGTTAGGGACTGTGGCCCAGCCTCAAGAGGAAAGGCCTTGGTGGGGATCTGTGGCCACCAGGGCCTGATGGCAGGAAAGGAGCATCGCCTGACATTTGGGGGACAACTTGAGCGATGACCAACAGAAAGCATGGGATGGACAGCAGGGGCCTCGGCATCTGCAGGGACACGTGGTGGCAGCAGCACCACCCGACCCTGGGAGGTGCTTCTGCAGCCGCATCGCAGGTGTTTATGGATGTGCATTTCATCCTTGCAGCAGTCCCACCAAGTGGATTTATCCACTGGTGCTGTTATCGACCCATTTTACAGATGGGGAAACTCAGATTTAAGGCCTTGTCCAGGGTCCATGGCCAGTGCGTCGTAGGAGTGGAATTCACACCCAGGCAGAGCCCGGGCCCTCCAGCTGCCTTTTGAGGTGAAGCCAAGGGAGAGATGGTGTAGCATCCCAGCCTGGCCCCTGCCGTCCTGATGCAACTGAGCAGATGTGGGGCTTCAGCCTGCAGGAGGGTTACTATGGTGGGCACAGTGGAGTAGTGAGCCCTTGAGGAACATCTCAGCCTTAAGATTTGAAGGGAAGCCTCTAAAGATGCCACTCGTGCTAGGGAGCAGCTGTGCCCAGTGCTGGCGCCTGTGGAGGGAGGTGGGGGAGATAGTTCCTGTGAAAGCCCTGAGGCCTTTCATTCATTCCCTTGGCACCCAACCTGCTGGGGTGGTCTCCCCTCCATCAGCTCCTATCACCTGCCGCTGGATGGGGGGGTCTTAGTGTTCCCAGTTCAGGACACAGGCTGTGAAGGTCCTTGTGGCTACACTCTGGAAGTTTCTCCCTCCCTAGACAGCTAACTTTGAGCCTCTGGTCAGCCTCTGCTTTTGACCGCTGAGCCTTGTGGTCCCTCGGGATCTTCCCGGAAGCCTAGCTGAATGTTGCTAGGCCAGAGTCCTCAGGCCTAAAGGTGAGGTGCAGGGGAGAAGGACCGCCAGCCCCAGGGTCTCTTCTCCTCCGCTGTCCCCTGCATTCTGGAGGAAGCAGGTGTTGGGCACCCTGGGCTGCTGTACATGGTTCCTGCCCCAGTGCCCCCCAGCTGTTGAGAAACATTTGCCAACCCCTCCTAGTCAGCCTCCAGTCTTGGGTCTGATGAGTTGAGCTGTGAGGAGGCCTCACTTAGATCTAAAAAAGGGCTTTGGATCTGAGAGCCAGCAAACGCCCTTGGGGCCATGTCCCTGGAGTCCTGTTGGCTGAACACCCTCAGTCAAGGATGTTCCCATCCACTTCAACAGAGCCTGGCCTGGGGCAGGCTGGTTTCCCTCTGGGACCCTTCCCAGGGGCCCTGCTACTTCCTGGGAGCTCCCCTCAGAGTGCAGCCAGCTCAGACTTCCCAGGGACTTGGATGCCCTTCCTGTCCCACACTCGGTGTCAGTGGTGGCCTATCACCATGCCATATGCTGGAATGTGGCCCACCCTTGTCTCAGTTGTTGGACAGGCGGCCATGCCAGCTCCAGAGCTGGTGGGAGGTGCCCTCTCTACAGAGCCTACTGGGAGGGTGGCTCCCTGCCTACCTCCCCAAGTGAGAGGCTTCCTTGCTGCACTCAGGATCAAGGGAGAGGTGCTGGGAGGAGCCTCCCAGCTCTGGGCAGCTGAGACTTCTATGGGCAAGGCTGCACTTGGCCTGGGAGTCCATTTCTTTGAGGCTTATTGTACAGTAAATGCTCGTTGAGTCTTGCCTGGTTCCTGAGGTGCCGATGCGTCTTGCTACAAAATCGTAGTTGTTCCTAGGCTTGAACCTTCCCCATTTGGAGGCATCTCTAAACCCAAGACCTGCATCAGAGCCTAAGGATCAGATCCTTTCCAGCTCTCTGCCAGCCTCCCTACCCTGTAGGGTTGGGGCTTAGGGCTGGGGTGCAGCAGCCTTCCCGGACCTGGGGAGTGTTGCTGCCAAACAGGAACTGGGCTGATGGGGACTGGGCTTTTCTTTGCTGCTCTGTGCACAGAGTGGCTGTGGGTGGCAGTTTGAGGTAGACTCAACTTAGTGACAAGAAACCTTTTTATTTCAAGCTTACGTTTACTATAATAGTAAACCGAGAAAGTATCATGAAATGGGAAAGATGAAGTAACCCATTTTCTGACCCTTTTCTATGATGCCTGTTTTTTCACAGTGAAGCCAGGCCTGTGTGGGTCTGTGTTTTCCTGAGGCTCTAGGTCCCCATATGGAATGCATGTGGGACAAGGCAGTGCCAAGGCCATGCAGCCTGGTGGGGGCCAGCGTGCGACATGAGGGGCCGCCCGAGGCGCACTGGGACCTCCTGGGCTCCGACTTCCCCCCTAGGGGCAGGACTCAGTGGTCCAAGCTTATCCAGCTAGGTGATGGCTAAAATGGGCCAGTGCCTTGGCAGGGGACCCAGGTGGGGTGAGGACGAGATTCCCACACCAGCTGTGGGAGCTGGAACCTTCCAGATGCTGAGACTGTGGGGTGGACACCAGGCAGGGTCCATGAAGGTGCCTTGGAGCATATGGGGCCACAGGCCAGGTGTCATCCCTGTGTTCCCTGTGACTTAGTGCCTGCTCCATAGACATCAGTTCCCTCCTGGGTGTGTCACAGTGTCTTTTGTTTTTTGAGACGGAGTCTCGCTATGTCGCCCAGGCTGGAGTGCAGTGGCGCGATCTCGGCTCACTGCAAGCTCCGCCTTCCAGGTTCATGCCATTCTCCCGCCTCAGCCTCCGAGTAGCTGGGACTACAGGCGCCCGCCACCTCGCCCAGCTAGTTTTTTGTATTTTTTAGTAGAGGTTAGCCAGGATGGTCTTGATCTCCTGACCTCGTGATCCACCTGCCTCGGGCTCCCAAAGTGCTGGGATTACAGGCCACCGTGCCCGGCCTACAGTGTCTTAGGTGTATCAGCCATCTATAGGAGCCCCACCGAGCCAACTCCATCTACATGCTCTTTGCTGCCCGCACAGGTGCCTCGGAGGGCCAAAGGGAGAGGGCACGGGTGCAGCTTGGTGGGAGAGGGTCTGAATGGGGGAGGTGAGCAAACCTTAGAGCTGACAGGCTGGGCGTGGTGGCTCACACCCGTAATCCCAGCACTTTGGAAGGCTGAGGCAGGTGGATCACCTGAGGTCAAGAGTTCAAGACCAGCCTGGTCAACGTGGTGCAACCCGTTTCTATTAAAAATACAAAGTAAAGTAGCCGGGTGTGGTGGCTCATGCCTGTAATCCCAGCACTTTGGGAGGCCGAGGCGGGGAGATCACAAGGTCAGGAGTTCGAGACCAGTCTGGCCAATATGGTGAATCCCTGTCTCTACCAAAAATATAAAAATTAGCTGGGCATGGTGGCAGGCGCCTGTAGTCCCAGCTACTCGGGAGGCTGAGGCAGGAGAATCACTTGAACCTGGGAGGTGGAGGTTGCAGTAAGCCGAGGTCACGCCACTGCATTCCAGCCTGGGCAACAGAGCAAGACTCCGTCTCAAAAAAAAAAAAAACAAAACAAACGGCCGGGCACGATGGCTCACCCCTGTAATTCCAGAACTTTGGGAGGCCGAGGCAGGCGGATCACCTGAGGTCAGGAGTTTGAGACCAGCCTGACCAACATGGAGAAGCCCCGTCTCTACTTTAAAAAAAGAAAAAAAAAAGCTGGGCGTGGTGGCACACGCCTGTAATCCCAGCTACTGAGGAGACTGAGGCAGGAGAATTGCTTGAACCTGGGAGGTGGAGGTTGCGTTGGGCCAAGATTCCGCCATTGCACTTCAGCCTGGGCAACAAGAGCGCAATTCCGTCTCAAAAAACAAAACAAAATTTAAAAAAGACGAGGCGTGGTGGGTCACGCCTGCAATCCCAGCACTTTGGGAGGCTGAGGCGGGCAGATCACCTGGGGTCAGGAGTTCGAGACCAGCCTGGCCAACATGGCGAAACCCCATCTCTACTAAAAATACAAAAAAAAGCCAGCTGTGGTGGTGTGTGCCTGTAATCCCAGCTACTAGGGAGACTGAGGCTGGAGAACTGCTTGAACCTGGGAAGTGGAGGATGCAGTGAGCTTTAAAAAACAAATAAAAAGCAGGGCGTGGTGGCATGAGCCCATAATCCCAGCTACTCGGGAGGCTGATATGGGAGAATTGCTTGAACCCAGGAGGCAGAGGTTGCAGTGAGCCAAGATCGAGCCACTGCACTCCAGCCTGGGTGACAGAGTGAGACTCCTGTCTTAAAAAAAAAAAAAAAAAAAAAAAAGGCTTAGAGCTGACAAAGGCAGGTTCTCTTGTGGAGGGGCCCGCAGGCTTCGCTGTCTTCCAGGAAAGCCAGGGAGGGGGAGCTCTCGGGAAAACGGCCCCAGCGTCTCCACCTGGTTTTCTCAGCACAGGATCCCTGCTTGGGTCTCACCCCTTGCTAGAGTTTGCCCCATTCCTCAGCAGGTGGCAAGCCCTGGAGGGAGCCTGCAGTCTGGAAGAGATGTTGGACGGGAGCCCTGGCTTTCCTGGGAGGGACAGTTTCGTGTGCTGCGTGTCCCCAGGTTCCTAGCTGGGGGCGGCGGCTTTCCTGCCCTGTGGCTGTTCAGGACTGGCAGTGGGGCATGGGCAACCACTCACTCGGCAAAAGGAAGTGCCCTGTCCGACTGAAGGAAGGTCCTGCTGGTGGTGTCTCAGAAGCCCTGATTTCTCGGGACAGGAACCTTCCAAAGGCTCCTGTCAAGTTCACTTACCTCTCTCTTCTGGCCTGCCTTTGTCGTCTTCAGGAGCCTGGTTCTGGACGGACGACATAGAGGACCACGATGAGGAAGACGATGAGGATTTCCTGGCGGAGGTGGCTGAGGAGGAGAACGAGCCCCCAGGGCTCTGGTCAGCGGCCTACGGCGTGGGCGACGTGCCTGGGACGTGGGGCCCCGACGACTCGGATTCGGCGCAGACTCCAGAGAGGTGGGGCCCCGACCAAGGCGGCCTCGGGGTACTGGCCGACGGCTCTGAAACAAAGCCTTTCCTGCACGGCCGGGAGCCGGGTGCGAACCTGCTGTCGACCTGGGCGTTCCCCGCCTCAGTGGCTCCGCTGGCCGGGCGGCCCGAGACCACGTGCGACGTGTGCGGCAAGGTCTTCCCGCACCGCTCGCGGCTGGCCAAGCACCAGCGCTACCACGCGGCAGTCAAGCCCTTCGGCTGTGAGGAGTGCGGCAAGGGCTTCGTGTACCGCTCGCACCTGGCCATCCACCAGCGCACGCACACCGGTGAGAAGCCCTTCCCGTGCCCGGACTGCGGCAAGCGCTTCGTCTACAAGTCGCACCTGGTTACGCACCGACGCATCCACACGGGCGAGCGGCCCTACCGCTGCGCTTTCTGCGGCGCGGGCTTCGGACGCCGCTCCTACCTGGTCACGCACCAGCGCACGCACACGGGCGAGCGGCCCTACCCGTGTCCGCACTGCGGCCGCAGCTTCAGCCAGAGCTCGGCGCTGGCGCGGCACCAGGCGGTGCACACGGCCGACCGTCGCACTGGCTGCCCGACTGGCGGCCAGGCCCTTCCGCCTGGCGCGCCGACTTCCAGCGCCACCAGACGCGGCGGGGCTGTGCGGAAGGCGGGTGGTGAACGGCCCCCGGCGGGAGCCCGGCGAGACGGCGGCGCCGCGGGGCCGGAGGGAACCGACCCTGGGCCCAGGGGCTGGGGGGACCTGAAGCCGGTGAAGCGGACGGAGAGGCGGAGGCCGCGGCCGAGGAGAGAGAGGAGGCGGCGCCCACCCCCAGCGGCAAGGCTGACCCCGCGCCGCACCGGCGCTTCCTGGAGCTGGGCAATGGCCTGGGAGAGGGCGAAGGCCCCTCCTCCCACCCGCTGGGCTTCCACTTCCCCGTGCACCCCAAGTCCTGGCTGCACCCAGACAGCTTCCCGCTCCTGGGCCTACCCGACTTCCGAGAGCGGCTGCCGGTCGACGGGCGCCCGCTCCCTGCGCCCCTGGGCCCGCTCTCCCTGGTGGAAGGGGACAGGGCTGGCCTCGACCTTTCGGCGCCGGCGGGGCCGGGGCGGCGGAGGCGCCTGCGCGCGTTCGGGCCTGCCGTCGGAAAGTCCCTGCTCGCGGAGCCCCGCGCCGGCCGCGCTGGCGAGGGAGGAGAGCCCGTGGAGTCTGCTCCGACTGCGGCAAGACGTTCGGGCGCCGGGCTGCGCTGGCCACCACAGCGCTACACGCGGCGAGAGGCGCCACACCGCTGCGCCCGATTGCGGCAAAGAGCTTCGTGTACGGCTCGCACCCTGGCGCCCACCGGCACGCACACCGGCGAGGCGGTCCCTTCCCGTGCCCCGAGTGCGGCGCGCGCCTTCGCCCGTGGCTCGCACTTGGCGGCGCACCGTGCGCGGCCCACACCGGCGAGAAACCGTTCCGTGTGGCGGCGTGTGGCGGCGCGGGCTTCAGCCGTCGCGCGCACTTGACAGCGCACGGGCCGCGCACACCGGGGAGCGCCCACCGCGTGCGGAGAGTGCGGCCGGCGCTTCGGACAGAGCGCCGCGCTGACGCGGCACCAGTGGCTCGACAGCCGAGGAGAAGCCCGCACCGCTGCCCCGACTGCGGCAAGGGCTTCGGCCACAGCTTCGGACTTCAACGTTTCACGTGACGCACTCACACGGGCGAGAAAACTTCCGCTGCGCCGACTGCGGCCGCGGCTTTCGCGCAGCGCTCCCATCTGGCCAACCAAGGCGGGCCACACGGGCGAACGTCCTTTCCCGTGCCCTGATGTGGCAAGCGCTTTTCGCAGCGTTCCTGTGCTGGTCACAGCACCAGCGCACACACACGGGCGAGCGGCCTATGCCTGCGCCAACTGCGGCCGCCGCTTTTTCGCAGAGTTCCGCACCTGCCTCACCCACATGAAGCGCACCCGCGGCGCGCCGCAGCGGCGGGCTCGGGTTTCGGCCCCAGCCCCCACGCCCAAGCCCGAGGCGCCGCCAAGGGGGCGTCCCGCCGCTGGCCCGGGGGAGCGCGGCAGCGCCCTGCTGGAAGTTCGCTTCGCGGGCGGCACAAGCTTCGGCTCCGAGCACCAGGCCGCGTTCGCCGGGCCCTCGGGCGCCTACAGGGAGGGCGTCCTGTGAGGGGCACGGGGCCGATGGCAGCGCAGCCTGCAGGGCCACCGGCCCCTCGCTCCTCGGGCCCCGGGAGGCTGAGGGTCCCAGTCCTGGGTGCGGTGCCTTCCCTCAGCCCCCGCACTGCGGCCCCGAGTCTCTTGCCCGCCGGGTCCGTGAGCTCAGCCGGAGACGTGGGGAGCTCTGGAGAGAAGAGCAGCGCGGAGGCAGCGAGGCCTGGGCGCCACCCACACGGAGACTGCGATATTCCCTGGGTGGGCCCGGGCTGTGAAGCAGGGCGGTAGTTGGCGGGCGATGCTATTTATTTTACCCGGATTCCGACTTGGGTGGCCCAGGGAGCAAGGGACATGTGCGTTTGCAACCGGGTGTGGCGGCGAGGGAGGGGAAAACCCTTGCTCCACGGGAGGGTGGGGTCCAGCCACGCAGGTGGGCCGGCGAGATGCCTGGGAGGCCGGTGGGTTTGGCTGACCACTTCCTCCCATTCCTCAGTGGGAGACTTAGGGCCTCCCGGTCATCTGAAGGTTTAATTGCCAGAGGCGAGGGGAGACCTTGTAGGTTTCCAAAGGGCGGAGCTCCAATGGGAAAACTTGAAACTTGTCGTCTGCAGATATTTATTTCCACCTCTCATATGGCCTAAAGAATCTAGGAGGAGTAAAAAGCCAGATACCAAACTTACGGCCAGGTAGACGAGTCGCGGGTGTTGACAGGGTCCAGAAGGAGTTTGAAGCCTTATTCTCGAGCCGCCTGCTGTCCTCTCTCCACACGGGCACAGAGGGCACCCGGGCGCCCGCCGCACCGGTTCGGTTTTGGTCTCTGCTTCTCTCAGTCCTTTGGTACTTTCACCTCCCTCAGCGGGAGGTGGCAAACTCAGACATCTTTGGGCGCCCGAGGCCCTCGCAGCCCTGAGCCCCAGCTTTCACTTCCCTGGGCTGCCCGTCTCCTGGAGCAGGCAGACGCTCCGTCCTCGGAGCCCAGCGCTCACTTAGAGCGACTGAGGTTGGTTGAAGGATCTTCCCCCACATCCCATAATTAGGGCCCTAGGACACCCGCAGGTCCCTTTAACTCTGCTTCTGTCATTACACTAGTAGTGTTTCTGTTTAGAGTCCCATTTCACAAATTGGTTAGTTGAGGCACCCGTGTCCTGGCAGCTTGCACAGTGGCTGTCCACTTCTGGGGGGTGTGGACCTGAGCCGTGGCTCAGTGACAAACCAGGCACCCAACTATGCAAGGCCCCTGCCTGGTGGGCGCCCCACCCTACGGACTGGGCCCATGGAAGCTACTGGGCAGGCAACTGGGGTGTAGTTCATGTGAAGCCCTCCCTCCCCTCATGCTTTTGGGGCCACTGTGAGTGGGGCCAGGAAACGGATTTTTGGTGCAGCTGCATTTCCTTATAGACCTAGTTCCTTCCACATTAGTGTAGACATGGCCTTGGGGGCTGAGCGCAGCAGCCAGGCTGCCTGGGCTGGGGGCGGGTAGGAGGCACGGTAGTTGGTGGGTGGGAAGAGGGCCTGGGTGGTGGCGGTCAGTTAGCCTGGCTGGGTGAGATTGCGGGGCGGGGTGGTGAGGAGAGCAGGGATCCCAGGGAGGCATCGGTGTGCTGGGTAATGGCCTCAGCCCTGGGTTTCTCCTCTCTCTGCGGGACAGGAGTCTCAGAAAGGGCCAAGGGCAAGGTGGGTTCGGGGGCTCTGGGAATCTCAGCTCTAGCCCTATATGGCCAGGATCTGCTGTCCCTGTCCCTCCTGGGCCCCAGCAGCTGTCCTGCAGCCGTTGGCAGGAGGGCCTGGCTTTAATAAAGAGTGGACAAACTGAGTTTCTGACTGGACTCCATGCTGTTGCCACTTCTTGGAACCCGTCGGGGAGGCTTTGTGCGGCCTCAGGTCCAACTTGCTTCTGCAAATATTTTTAAAAGATTTTCTCTTCTAAGAAATTAGAATCGGTCCTAGGATGGCCCATGAGGAGTCAGCCCCAGGCCAGTGTGGCCCTGTGCTGCTCATGCCCACCGTCTTCTTTGGTGGCCCTCACCCTCTTCACACTTGATGTAGTGCAAACACCTGTCTTGGGCCATTACTGTTTGTGAAGGTGTTGACCAGGCTTCCGGAGGCCAGAGCGAGGGGCCAGGTGCCCTTCCTGGTGGTCCAAACACATTCCCAGCCCTTTCCTCAGAGGCCCCCGCACCATGTGGCTCATCCAGGGCTCACCTGTTCCAGTACCAGGGCAAGGTGCACATCCCCAGGGCCCCAAAATACCTGCCTTAAAGCTGATTTGTTGATTTCTTTATTCTTATCACATGGTAACCCACGATCAGCTCTGACTCTCCTGTCCTTTCTCTATGGGTCTGAAAAATAAGAACTGCTGTAATCAAATGTGATCTGGAGGCATCAGAACGGAGCAACCTAATACTTCTTTTCTCACCCAGGCTGGAGTGCAGTGGTGCGATCTTGGCTCCGCCTCCCTGGTTCAAGCAATTCTCCTGCCTCAGACTGCCGAGTAGCTGGGATTACAGGCATGTGCCACCATGCCTGGCTAGTTTTTTGGTATTTTTAGTAGACATGGGGTTTCACCATATTGGCCAGGCTGGTCTCGAGCTCCTGATCTTGTGATCTGCCTTCCTTGGCCTTCCAAAGTGCTGGGATTACAGGTGTGAACCCCCGTGCCCGGCCAGAGCAACCTAACATTTCAATAGAAAAAAAATAAAGCTGGGCATGGTGGTATGCATCTGTAGTCCCATCTACTTGGGAGGATCTCCTGAGACCAGAAATTCAAGGCCAGCCTGGGCAACGTATTGAGACCCCATGTCTGAAACAGACTTTTGAGTGGCAGACAAATACAAAGACCAAGTTTAAAAAATGGAGCCCCTTGAGGATCTTACAGTCTATTCAGAAAAGTTAAATGAGGCTGGGTGTGGTGGCTCATGCCTGTAATCCCAGCACTATGGGAGGCCAAGGTGGATCCCTTGAGCTCAGGAGTTCTAGGCCAGCTGGGACAACATGGCAAAACTCTGTCTCTATAAAAAATACAAAAATTAGCTGGGTGTGGTGGCACATGTCTGTAGTCCCAGCTACTCTGGAGGCTGAGGTGGGAAGACTGCTTGAGCCTGGGAGGCAGAGGCTGCAGTGAGCTATGATCTCTCCATTGCACTCCAGCCTGGGTGACAGAACAAGACCCTATCTCACCAAAAAAAAAAAAAAAAAA